>NC_056738.1:282418482-282420982 GCF_019279795.1 Protopterus annectens
GAATGGAAGTAGATTGTCAGTCACATAACCTTTGGAGAAGAAAAACATATCAATATTGAAATGGTTTGGATTCTGCAGCCCAGAAAAAATGTGGTCTTGAGAAGAAGTCAGATCTGCCTTTGAGAGTGATGGTGAATCCAAGACTGTGCAGTCAGAGCATGGTGAAGTCTAGATCCAGCAGAAGCCTGGGGTGACAGGGAGCTTGATGAAGCAGGTCATCCAGATTATGGGTCATTCTGGATTCCCTGAAGCCTGCAAATGGCTATGACAGGGGGGAGACATTTAGTGAATTTCCTTGGTGTCATAGAAAGACCAATGGGCAAAGCAGAGAACTGAAAACTGAGGAAGGAACAGAGAAATGTGAAAACTACCTGAATAGAGGGTGAATGGGAATATGAAGATAGGTGTCCTTTAGGTCTAGGGAGACCAGAAAAGCCCATGGAAGTAAAAGAGGAAATAGAGTTTGGAGGAAAGTAAGAATCTTAGAAAAGTATTTAGAAAGTAGAGGTCTAGGACCACTCTCCAGACTTTGAAGCAAAACCATGCTCCTCTTTGGGATACTGGAATGGGTTGGATGGTACCCTAATCCAATAAATACTATAGAACCACAAAAAAAGAGGAAGTTTGTCTGGAGAATATTGAGGACAACCAGAAAATGTGGGGAGGGATTTCAATACCACAAAATAACTGTGAAGTAAAAAAACAGGACTCAAGAGTCTGAAGTAATCTAAAAGCCAGACAGGAAGAGATAGGGAAAACCTGAGAGACTGGGAACCTGGCCAAGTCGAAGGAGAGAAAGTATGGCAGATGGAGGCAGATTTGTCCTGAAAAGGGGGTTTTGAGTTTTAGAAGTCTGAGAGAACATATGCTTAGGAGCCCTTTTCCCTTTAAAAGGCTGATGAGGCTGCCTACAAACAAAGGCAGACATAGAAGGATAGCTCGTTTGAAATTTGGGTATGGGAGAAACAAAGATTTGTTTAAGCACCTGCATCACTTTGCCTTTGTCTTACAGAGTTTTAAACAAGTCAGCAGCAGCCTTACCAAAGACATTTTGCTTGTCCATAGAATCATCTAGGAGCGTGGCTTTAATATCATTAGGTAAATCCTGGAAGTACAGCCAAGAATACCTCCTCATAAATGAACCCGAAGCTGCAGCTCTAGAGGATGCATCATAACTGCATTTGATGGAGTGATGAGCAACTTGAGAAACATAATTAAATATGATGAGGCAGCAGTCTTACCTCCAGAGTCAGACAACCAATGCCCCCAAGTTCAGACAAAAGAGCCAAAACATACCTGGAAATATGAGTTTGATCATTTATGACTCTGAAGGCCAGAGTGGCAGAAGTGTACACTTTTTTCACCAGCCTCTCCATACCCTGACTGTCTTTATCAGAAGAAAGGAGTTTGACAGTGGGCAAAGGCTTGTATGGCTTGTCAGCAGAAGCACAGACTACAGCAGGATCTAAAGAAGGACATTTTTAAAAGTACATAAAGGCCTTAGGCACCTTATTAAAACTGTCAGACTTCTAAGGGGCTGGAAGCTGCTGAATCAGGAGCCAAACAGGCACCTGCAAATGTATGCAATGAGGCATCCAAACGAGGTGCAACAGCAGAAGGTTTAGGGGATTTTTTCTGCAACAGCTCATAATACTTCTTTTGAATACCAGAAAATTGTGAGTAATCCCACTTAAAATGCTCCATCATGAGAACTACTGTATCTCCAAAAGACAATTCCTCAACAGGAGAATCAGGACTCAAGGAATTTTCTTCCTCAGATCCATAGTCCAAAGGTGAAGGAATCTGTGAGGGGGAAGGACACTGATTCAATCTAGAATCCACCTCCTCATCTGAAGAATTGGACTCCCTAGTCCTTTAGGCTGGAGTAGATGACCAAGCAGAAGAAGGAACGGATACCACCTGAGTTGATCTCAAGGCCATCAGGGCACTGAATAAGCCATGGGTAAAGTCCTACCATCCTCTCTGAGGTTCCTTAGCAATGGGAGGAACGTGTTCAATTTTCTGCTTCCAACTTTGACCAACCTAAGAGGCTCTGAGCCATGTCTAGGCTGAATAAGGGTACCAGGGACCTCTTCCCTAAATACTATCTGGGAAATACCCCGATATCTAAGATATTCCCATCTGGGATGAATTTCAAAGTATTTATTACAAACTGATTTGATTAACATAGTCATTTAGTATTTTGGCATATTTCTGTGCTGTGAGTACTCAGTGTTTTGGAAATTAAAATCCCCCATACAATTGAATTTATTTTCACTTTTTAATATTCCAGAGTTTAGTCCAGAAATTCTCATTCTCATAAGTGACATGAGCAATGTTTTGTAGAGTCCTACAATACCTTATTCCATCCATGAGAATTAACTATTTTCTAGTCCTGAGTTATCTTCACGGCTTCTGGCTTTTGTTATTTTTTTCCAGTATAGAGACCCTACAATCTGTCTCTGGATCTGAAACAATCTCAAATATACCAATTAGCAAG
>NC_056738.1:282425982-282458482 GCF_019279795.1 Protopterus annectens
TGTTTATTTGACAAGGGAAAATTACTCTTATCTGTCTTGTGAGAGGGAACTGTGGAAGGTTTCCTGTTGTGTCAGAACGCTGTGCTCATCCCTGTGGAAGCAGTAGCTGTCATTTTTATCACAGTTACCCGCTTTTTTCTTGTCAAAAAGAAACAGAAAACCAAGCATGTATCTACTCCTCAAATTTCTTTGGAAAGGAATAGTTTACTGGGACTGGCTCATGGTTTGATTTAGGATATTTATCCTTCTTGTAGAGTAGTTTCCAGTAAAAGAAAGAGGAATGCCTCCTTTCCTGAAGAGATTCAAGAGTCTGAACTTGAACAGGAAGATTTTAGATTCAGATTCAGACGAGAACTCACTTTCTGATTCTCTACGTGGGTTTCTCTTTCTATGAAAACATTGCTAGAATGCCCCAGTGTTCCCGGGGGGGGGGGGGATTATGAGTTCTTACGGAAGGATGCTTTAGAGGACGGGTGTCTTATTGACTACAATTTTCCTGATGGCTAGCTATCCCTAAAAAGGCAAGTAGGATGTATAAAGATCCTCAGTCTTTTAAATGTTTATATTCTATTCCCAAATCTGACCCAAAAGCTATAGCCTTGGTTGACTCCTCTGCTCCTAAGCACATAATTAATTCCAATCCTACTCTTTCTAAGAAGGATGGGAAAATTATTGATAGGTATGGGAAAAGGTATGAATTCCAGAGTTTTAAATTGCCAGGCTCATATGTCAAAGTTTATTCTAACATATTGTGAAAGTATGAAGAACGTTTTACTTACAGTTACTTATAGTAAAGAAAAATCTGCTTTAACTAACTTATTAGTTTCTTTTATTACAGTGGTCAGTATTCATTGTTTGCAGTGTGTGTGTGTGTGTGTGTGTGTGTGTGTGTGTGTGTGTGTGTGTATATGACTCTGTCGTTACTTCTTCCAGGATGATGGCTGCTGGTCCATTTTTAAGGAGGTTTGCTTGGCTGTGTTCTTAAAACTTTTCAGGTGATATAAAAATGAGATTTTGAATGCTCCCTTGGATAGAGATTTATTGTTTGCAGACTCCATGCTAGAAGGCCTGGAAGGCAGACTTTTTTTATTCTTTGGACAGAAATATTTTTGTATGCCTTTTATTCCTTTCTACTAATGTCCAGAGTACTTATGAAGATTCAGAAGGAAACCCCCAAGATCATTCATTGTTCATTTATTGGCCATTTCATCATGTCTACCCATGAATCCTCCTCTTTCAAGATAGTTGCATGTCAAAGTGTTCTTGAAAGGGATCTTGTATAACAGACATCTAAGTAAGCCAATGGTCCTCCTAGGGATCCTGCTCCACTTGAACCAGCTAATATGGCTGGCATGAGGATCTTAACATGGAAAACAGTTTTACTGATTGTTCTGCAAGAAGTGTCCCTCAGTTGTCAGCTGTTATGGTGAATCAAGACTACCTCATTTTCCACAAGGACAGGGTTTCTATGAAAATCGTTTAATGCCTAAATTGGTATCAAAGTTATTTTAAGCCAAACTATCCATCTCCTTGTTTTCTTTCTTGTATCTAAAAATGAGAGAGAGGATACTTTATACCTTGAATGTCTACAAACAATTCAGTTATGATCCTGACAGAACAAAATCTTTCATTTCTTTGGGTTAATTGTTTATTTCTTGTGAAGGTAAGAAGGGACAAACTGTGTCAAAATGGATGTCTAAGGCTATTACCTTTTGTTATGCTAATCATGTTATTCTAGTCAGGATCAAGGCCTGTTCTACATGGACCTTGGTTTCATCTATTTTTTTTTTTTTGGAGGGGCTTGGATTCTAGAAGCACTCTAGAAGCGGCTACTTGATCTTCTGTACATACTTTTACAAATCACTATAAAATGGATTCCATCGCTAGTTCTAGATCATCCTTTGCTAGGACGATTCTCCAGGAGCTCCTGGACCTCTCTCCTTCCACCTCCCAAGCACAGTTAGCTGTGGTAATTTACACATATAGCTAAGGTTACTGCAGCAGTGATCAATATGAAGAACATAGTACAGACGAGTAAGTTGAACTTGCCATAACAGTAGATGTTCGAATGATCACTCCTGCAGTAGCTGCTCCCTCACTCCTTCCCCCTTGCTTTTTTGGTGTGTTTTTGGGCATTTATTAAATTTTTGTTAACGTAGCCTTGTCCTTTCAGGGCTCAGCCTCCCTGTATCGTTTGGCAAGAAAACTCTGAAGGTCTTCCTGCATAAACTTGTCTTTCAGTCATCTCATCTTGAGCTGTTTGACATTTTGGATGCATGAGAAGTGCCCTGAACCTTTGGAATATGGCCCCATGTTATATCCTTGGCAGGATATAATCCATATTTAAGGCTACTGCAACAGTGATCATTCAAACATCTACTGTTGTGGTAAGTTAAACTTATAGTACTGTACTTTTCTTTATACCCAACTACTAAAGGCATTTGCATGTATATATGCAAAATGGAGATTTCAGACTTCATCAATTTAACTATTTAGTAAAAGAGGGAAATAGATGAGATTTATAATCAGAGGTAATGCATTTTATGACAAAAGCCAGAAAGGACAATTCTTAATGAGGCATAGTTGTATTGAAAAGTTCCTTATATGTATGCAGGGGAAATGATGTGTCTCCATGTTTTTGAATGTAGAAGTGAAAGAGATCCAGACAGATTCCATTGCTAAATTTGCAAAAAACTGTGACTCCAACTGCATGGTATAAAACACTGTGTCAGTACTGAGGTGATTCAACAGGAGCATTTTGAGCATTATCTCTGATATATGGATGGACTAGGAGAACATATATCATAAAAAAAACTTTTGTATGTTAGCTACGGTAATGGTAACTTATCTGGTGGAGAGGTGAATATAAAATCCGTGCCAAATTTTAATAAATCATGACATCAATTTCTCTATAATAAGCTAGACAGACCTGTGAATACTCTTTTCCAAGATACTCATGATAAACACCATTTTCAAGATGCTCCAGCATGGGAATCTAACATCACCGATGAAGAAATTGTCAGCTATTTATTTTCGAATTAAGAAAGTTGAATGATGTTTACAGTTTGCAAGTTTGCTAGTGTCTTCTTCATAGCCCCAATAACAAAGTTAGTATAATGCTAGATGTTAACTTGGTCAGCATTATTTTGAAAGGACCGAGGATGGAATCCCACATGACAGTTGTCAGATATAAAATTATTTTATTTATTTTATTTTTATTTTACATTTGTTGACAGTAGAGTCCGACTGGATAAATATCCATTTTCAGCCGAGGACAGGGGAAAAAAGCTCCAGAGTTTGTAAATATTCAAAGGCAAGCAAACACATACAGAGTCATTTAACAAACACAGAGCCCAAGTATAAAAACATAACATAGTAGAAGTACATAGAGAAAAAAAATATTTTAGTTGCAAATTGTAGTAGCAGGACACGTTACTTGTATGTCCAGTAATTTCTACTTGAATTAATGACAGTGTATATAATTCACCCATAGATATGTGTAAATTTACAATATTGTGTTTGAGTATGATGGTGTAAGAAAGAGATGGGGGTACAGTGAGTAGTAGAGAGCTTTCAGGCGTGAAGTAGAACTCCTAGTAGATGAGGTTTGCATTTTAAGAAAACTAGTACATACAGTGAATTAATATGTGGAGGTTAATAGAGAAAGAACTGAGGGAAAAGCAGGTGTAGAATGGCAACCTGGGGGAGGCATAGGCATTGTCTATTGGTAAATAAGTGTTCCTTTAGTAGTTGTTTAAACTTAATGACAGAATTTGCTGAGGTAATATCAGGGGGCAGTGAGTTCCAGATTTTGCGTGTGTAGTTAGGAAAGAGGGAGTCTCCTACGGAGTTGTTGGTTCTGGTGATCTTGATTAAGGTTCTGTCACTAGAACGTAGTTGTCTTGGGTTTTTGTGTATTTTAAGTAAATTACATAGTGCTGGTATTTTGTCTGGATAAAGTAGGAGTTTTTTAGCAAAAACTAGTTGGTGGAAGGTAATGAGATTTTGAAGTTCAAGCCACTTCAGTTGGTATAATGAGTGGCAATGGTGTGAACAGTAGGGAGCATTTGTGGCAAATCTGGCAATTTGTAACGTGTCTAGTTTTGTAATTTCTGTTTTGGATAGGTTGGTGAAGACTGGGGAAGCATATAGAAGTGTGGATAGTAGCAGAGTTTGAGCCATAGTAATTTTAGTCTGTTGGTTTAGGTATGTTTTATTTCTGTACAAATTGCCTAGTTTTCTATGTATGTTTTTGTTGGTATGATTTATGTACAAGTCAAACTTTAGTTTGTTGTCAGTTGTAATACCCAGTAGTTTTGTGTGGGAGTCTGAAGAGATACTGGTACCATCATTAGACATAATACTGAAAGAATCAGTGTCTAAGTTCGATTTATTTGGTTTGAAAATTAGTAATTTGGTCTTTTTGGGGTTCAGCAACAGATTTTTACTGAGAAACCAAGCTTCATTGGTTTTGAAGACTTGGGTAGTGGAAAGGAGTGTGAGGGGGTTGGTGGCTGAGCAGACTAGTATTGAGTCGTCAGCATATTGTATGACAGTTGCATCTTGGGTGATCTTGTTGAGATCGTTAATGAATATGGAAAATAATAGAGGGCCTAATATTGATCCTTGTGGGACTCCAGTTGTAATAGGGAGCAGTGTGGATAGTTTGTTATTCCACCTGACTGCTTGCTGTCTACCTATTAGGTAATTTTGAAACCAGGCTAGTGAGTCAGGAGCTAGTCCAAGGTCAGTGAGAGAGTCAAGAAGTTTCAGATGGTTGACCATGTTAAAAGCTTTTGACAGGTCTAAAAATATGGCTGATGTTAGTTTGCCTAGATTCCGGTTCTGGTTGATTAAGTTGGTGAAGGAGAGGATGGCAGTTGTTGTACCATGTTGGGTAGGAGTGAGAAGTTGGTTTTTCAGTAAGTATTGCCTAAGTTGCTGGTAAATACATTTTTCTAAGATTTTGGCAAGTGGGGATAATATGACAATAGGGCAATAGTTGGTAAGGTCTGTAAAGGTCCCACCTTTGTGTAGTGGGGTGACATAAGCTATTTTCCAGATTGCTGGAATTTTGCTTTCTGTTATTGATCTGTTCAGGAGAATTGATATTGGATATGCTATCTCATTAGCAGCTATCTGAAGATATTCAGCTGGAATGTTGTCGGCAGCTAGGCTAGTTGGTTTGAGTTTACTTAATAGCCTTTTTATATAATCTGTGGGAATAGGTTTGAATTGGAAGGTGGTATTGATATTGGTAGCAGGCTTGGGGTTGCTAGTAGTAGATTTTGTGGATTGCTGATGAACTCATTTTGAAATGGTTTCTATGAAAAATCTATTAAAGTCTTCTGGAATGTCAGTGCTATAATTTACAGTGGCTGGTGTTGGGGTACTTGGTCTGCCGGGGTTTTGTAATGTATTTAGTGCTGCCCAGAGTTTTTGGAGGTTGTTTTGGTGTCTATGTAAAGAAAGAGAAGTATAGGTTAGTATGACATAAAAAATTATGTGGATGTATTTGTAATCAAAGTTCAGCTTAACAGGAGCATCTGGTATGAACATCTCAACAACTTTTCCCTGTGCTTGGAAAATATGCAAGACTCTATTCTCTGGGTCTTATACAGAATTTCATAATCCGCTAGTGATGTGAGTGTTACCAGGGGCAATAAAAGTGGTGTACATTGCAGATAGTTTTATCTGCATTTGTTACATGATAGCCCGTTTTCAGCAGAGTCCAGTGGGCCAGCTTTTGTTTCATTAGGAAGAATTAATAAGATCCACTGCTCTAGTCAGGGTCAGTTCAAATTGAAAATGTCTTCATAGTTCCTAGAGATAACAATTTCACAACTTGATTGATAACAGTGTGTCAAGCTATTTTAAGAGGGCAGTAGCCCATTTAAAATGACAAAGTACAAACAAATGAGACAGACTGGCAAACTGAGTCTATATTAGAATGATGAAACCTCATTTACACGAATCCCGAAAGGCCAACAAATAAACAGCAAACCACATGAAAACCGAACGTCCTTAAACACGAAATTCAAAATACCAAATCGCCATAGTTATCCACCCCATGTTTAGTGAGGTAAAACGTCAGTAGGAGATTCCCTTATCCGGTATAGCTCCCTAATGTAAATGTGCAATAGTTACTGACCTTAGGGTGAGGGTGCGGGTTAAGGTAAGTGCATATATAGTAATACATTCATATTTATTTTGTTTAGGTAGGCAGTATGAAGCAGGCAGTGGAGTTGGCCAACTATGGCAATTTGATATCTTGAATTTTGCGCTTAAGGACGTTTGGTGTTCTTGCGGTTCGTTGTCATCTTAAATGACAAGTTGATGAATTAAGATAACTAATAAATGATAGGCTTATGGGTAAGTACTAGGCTAGCTGCCCTTATTGCCCATTTTAAGTCTAGCCAATGTTCCTCAAAGGTGAGAATCAAATCCTCTACCTCATGTCTATGAAGAAAACATCTTAACCATTTTGCCAACCGTCAACACATCAGCATAGTCCAAAACTCTCCTATAAATCAAAACATAGCATCAATAAAATAAATATAACATAAAATATAGACAAAAATTAAATGAAAAATATGAAGCAATTAGCATAGCTGGAGACATTACTATTTTCCTCCATGAAAGTTTTTCATAATTTTAACTAAGAATATCATCAAGTCCTATCTCTCCCCTTTTCTCTCTCAGCTTTGAAGCCTTTAAGCTGATTACAAAGACTTCCCTTAAGTTAAAAAAAAGTTAAATAAAAATACTGCAAGCAAATGTATAGCAAATTAATTTTCCTGTTGGAAATGCAGTAACAGAAAATCATATCTGACCTGTTTGCTAGTACATAACAATCCTGTTGTGGGAAACCTTAGTTTCAACACTCCCAAACAAAATATCATCTAAACTGATATTTGTCTGTAACAGAATTTATTTATTCAAGAAATGCCCTCCACCTAAAATAATGATGGGAATTTCCAAACAACTGATTTCAAATTGGATTTCAAATATAGAATTACTCCTTGCACAAAATGTGGCTGGAACCAATTCCAGTGAATCTCTGACAACCCAAATAATATGCACAATTATTTTATCTTTGTAGGTAGCGTTGTCGCCTCACAGTAAGACATTGTCCTGTTCGATTCTCAGCTAAAGCGTCTTCTGTGTGGAGACATTCGTGAATTGGTGTACCTTCGTTGAAGGTTGTGCGTCAGGGCTGGCAACTCGGTACGTAAAAATCTACTGCCAATCATTAGCGGACCGGAGTTCTGCTGTGTTGACCCCTAACCGGGAAAAGTCGAAAGATACAATTACAACAACAACAACAACAACAAATAACCTTTTATTTGGCAACCTCAAGAACTCACTAGCCTCACCAAGAAACAGTTATAATAGTATGAATTTCTTTTGGTGCCTGTTCTTTAAACAATCTGTAAACAATTCATACAATACCATTTTAACGTGTTGCTTTAAACCATTTAATTCAGGAAAATCTATCTCTTCATGTTTCTCTTTCAGATAAGATGGATAAAACAGAAGAATAAAAAGCATAATTTGATATAACAATACCAGCTTTTTTATCTGTTTGAGTAACACAGAGGAATCTCTTAGTTTGCAGATTAATCTTGCAGGTACTGAACTATTTATCTCTGTATAAAAAAGAAGTTAATATACATAGAATTGTGTACTTTTCAAATGGCATCCACAAGGATATACTAAAAAGATAAATAAAAGTTCTAGGTCTCCTAAATTTAAAAATTGCATTCATAGTTTGTTATTATGAAGATTGCTGCTATAAAATGAAACAAACATCTTCCTAGCACACAAATGGCAGTCATATGATGAAAAATACTGAAAACCAAATTGTACTTTTAAAACTAACACAACTCATGTGGTAGCAGACATAACTGTCAATAAAGAAGTCCACATCTAATTAACAGATTTAAAAGGTGTCACAAACCTTGTAATATCAGACAGTCTCTTTTTTTGTCTTTCTTAAATGGTTGTGTCATCAAGGTAACTAAAACTGTCTCGATTACAAAACATTATGTTCAGGTCTCCAATCATAGTCTGAAACTTAAATGTCTGCCATTATTTAGTGACAACTACCCTCAACAAATTGCCAAAAACACAAATTTAATAAGGAAAAGACTAACAATATTAGTTAAAATCAGGGATATTCTGCAAAACCAGTTACCATTGAGAGCAACATGTCAGATATTGTACTCATAAATATGGATATTTTCCTCCATGAAAGTTTTTCAAAATACCCTAAACAACTGCAGAATGGAGGAGTCAGAAAACTGATGATATGATAATTTTAAACTAAGAATATCATTCTAGTCCTATCTCTCCCCTTTTCTCTCTTGCACACTCTGTCTCTCTCTCTGTTTCTCTATTCCTCTCTCTTTCTACCTTATGACTTTTGATTAAAGCTATTATTTCAGTGCACTGAGATAAACATGAGAGCAGTCACACTGTCATTTCTTACCTGTAGAATCACACAATACATGGAAGGGGTTGAAAAAACACCCACATCTAGGATACATGCAGTTTTTCAGGTTTGAATTTATGTGCAGGAAATGATGGGGAAACAGGAGACTGAATAACCTTTCATTTTCATCATCTACATTCAAAGACCAATTTTAATATTTGCTTATCTTCTGCTCAGACAGTCTCACATTTCTGTATTTCTCTAATTTTAGAAAAAAATCTCTGACCTGTTATTGCATATCCTCTATACCTACTGTATGAAATGATATATTTATGAAAAATAATGTCTCACACCAGTCTAGAAGTATGCAAGAAGGTGAGAAGTGTATCCAACTATCTGTTGTACCTTAGCCAGTGGCTGTAGATCCATTCCTTTAATAGTTCCTAAATAAATATAACATGCAATGGGTATATCTCAGAAATAGTAAAGTATTCCACTGTTCATCAACTTTCCACTAAGCTGCAGCTTTGTACCGATGTCATTAATGTCCATTCTGTTGTCAGTTTTGCACTACGATCAGTCATACACCGTCAGCCCCTGATTCCTGCACTTCCCCTAAACAAATGAGAAAAATTGTAAGATGGATGTGTGGTTATTACTGCACAGCCTAATCCAGGACAGTCCATGTCCATTTCAGAAAACAGTGATAAGTTCACATCCTCTATACCAAGTTAAAGGTCTTGGAGACACATAAAGTACTTGGAAGCATTTAAAATGTTTAATGCATGTAAATTCGAGGAAACTGACATGAATTTTATCATACCGTAACAAGTTTGCTGTGTTTCCTCACCTTTAGTATGACATCAGGCAGAATTTAAAGTGTACAGAACTTTAGACTTAACTCATCTCACAGATGATACATAAATTATTCCCATCACATGGATCCATTCCTTTTTGTCAACTTGACTTAAATAGTTTTAGCATCCACCAAAAATAATGTAATCACTTGATAGGCTATTGTATTCACCCATTTGAGCTTACATTCTAAGTTAAACTAGCTGTTAGCTTCAGTAAAAGATCAGGATGTCACTTTGCATACCAAACAACTCCATTCATAAACACAGATACAGAACTGACAAATCCATCACAATGAAATGTTATTTGTCCCAAGTAATTATACTTAAAGAGCAATGTTTTACACTTTTATTGGAAACTCTGTGCAGAAATCGAACTGTCTGCATATTGGAAAATACATATGATTTAAAAAATAAATTTTTATGGCATACATTCATAGGCATACATTAATTGATTCATGTACGGCTTTCATTTTGTCTAATTTAATCCTTTGTATATTTAGTCAGCTATGATTATGTTGATGTCTTATAATGAAAAATAAGAGCAAAATTGCAGAGAAATCATCAGATTAGTCTACAAGTACAATTTCTGTAATTTAGAATAGAATGTAATTATTTTAATCACATTCAGTCATTGATCTGGCATGTGAAGTGTCTAGGCCTTAAACAAAGCTTTGCCAGGATGATAAATTAGGCAGCAAAGTTTGGAGTTATTATGGATATAAAGTTTGACAACTTAGAAAAGAATCATACTGAACTGAACCAACCTGATAATTAATACAGACCCACAAATCACTCAAGTTATTTGATGCTGCTTTTAAGTTGTCTACATATTCACTGTTGACAATTTTACTGCATAACTACATAGTATGCTGATTTATATTGAAGAACTTTTCCTGATAATGCACTCATTTCATCTGTTCATCTTAAAATAAATATAATTTTATGTAACTCTTCAAAGTGGTCCTTTCAGATAAGGACATTCATTCTGCATAACCCTCAAATATTTCTGTAAAATATGTCAGTCTGTGTATACTTCTTACTTGATAGTTTATTTCAGTTTGTAGCAAAACAAAAGTGTAAAACCACAGTTCTATTGGACCACTGACAATGTTACTTTCAAATGATATTTGAAAGTAAATATGCCCCTCCCAAATTCAAATGCGGTTATTGGAAAAGTACTTTACTTAACTTAGAAGGCTATATAAAATTATGCATCAAAATGCTGTAAGAATGTGTAACAAAATTCCTAACCTTCAAAGATGAATCAATAAGTGAGGTCACTGAAAAACCAATCAGTAAAAACAAAAAGAAAACTTCAGCAAAGCTATAACTTCCAATGAGTGACCTCCTAAACCTCTTGCATCAGAGGCACATGGGTTATATGCAAATGACCCTTATGAACATCAGGTGTTTCAGCTAATTGACGATTCTGAATGCCCATGACTTGTTTCGTCATTTTAATGGACAATTTCAGGCCAATAAAGCCAAACCCCACTAGCTGTGGAGATGCATATTTTGGCCTTGTTATGACCTCATCAGCACAGCACAAGCAGATTGTTTGACTAAGCATAAGAAACACAGGGCTATTATACCCAACTGATGTCCATTATCATTAGGGTCGCTGCAAAAATATCCCAAACAAAAAACTAAAACAATAAATGAGAAGGTCACTGAAAAAACAATCAGTAAAAACAAAATGAAAACTCCAGCAAAGCTAGTACTTCCACTGAGTAACCTCCCAAACCTTTCATTTTATTTTTACTGACCTTCAAGGATGCAAAATTCAGTATTCCAAATGATATAATGTATAAAAATGATCATACAGAGCAAAGGACTGAGGTGTGGCAGTAAATTAAGGGATCTAAAATTCTGCAATGCACTTGGATTTAGGAGTACAAAATTATTGAAGCCTTGGATATGGCTATGATAAGATATAAATAAACAAAACTAGCCCCCACTATACTCTGCATTGGATTTTAATTAAAACCCAGAAAATGTCCAAATTCAAAGCATTCTTGTTAATCAGTTCAGTAGCTGCCAAAATACTTCACATGGAAGCACTGTGGTTTTTCTGACTATCACAAGAACAGCAGTTTTAAGGAGCCTTGTGAATGAGCCCGGAAATAAGAGACTTGGCAACTTAAGTCAAAGGACTGTTCATATGTTAACCTACCACTCAAGCATTGCTCAGCCTTAATATTCCAAAAGAGTCTTTATCAAAAGATTTAATATATATGCACTAGGCCAGCTGATTAGTGTTGAGGCTAACAGGCTATGTTTGTTCTCCAAGTTGTTTATAAAGTTATGCATCTAGAAGAAAAGTTTGGAGAACTCATAAAGTAACCAGTGAAGAGAAAGGCAAAACATATACTGAGCTCTGAAAAGCAAATATCAGATGACTGCTTGACAAGCTATCAAAGAAAGATCATTATAACATCTCCAGCAAAGCAGCATAAAAAAAACATCCATCCACTATACACAGCACTTTCAAAACCCTTTTTCTGGAGTATGGCTGTATGCATGCATGCATTTATCTTGTGATCCACATCTATGGCTCCTGTCTTAAAAACTCCAGAGATCAATGTTCAGTCCTGATCTCTAATCACTGTTTGTGTGTACTCCACAAGTTTATCTCAAGTCTATACAGATTTTCTCTGGGTTTTCAGATTTCATTTCGCTTCTTAAAAAACAAGCATGTTGAATGTATTTTCTGAATTATATTTATGTATTAGATTTATGCATTTTTCAATTACACTTATCCCTTTGGGGTGAGTCATATCTAAAGAATATCCTCACAGAAATAGTTGACATAATCAGTTAACAAATTAGATGATAAAGAAGTGAAACATCTATATTGCTAAACTACATCTTGCAATACTAAATCATGCATACAATCTTAAGCTTCAGTTTTAAACATTTGAAGTGACTGCAAGCATGTATTTACAAGTAAAACAAACTGCCAGCCACTTTCTCTCAAAGCTATTATACACTGCTTTTTTACTGGCTGGTTACAGTAATGTGATTGTGATAACATAAAGTTTATGGCATTTAACTTGATAGAAACTGAAGTCCAAATAGTCAAACATCAGAGTTATTGATAGTTATGAAGTCTGACTTAAGCAATACGTATCAATGACATCATAGCTGTCCCATGTCTTTGGTCACATTTCATCTCATTTATATCATGTCCCTTTGACATCTCCATCTACACAATGTCATTGCAGTTTTACACCAGACTGGGTTTGGTCATCATTAGCTGAAGTACACTTAAGCCCTAATAAAACAATAGTAATATTCTGGAACACTGTTTATTTTGTTTGTTAAGCATTCATTTACATTTGATGATTTGGACAATTAGATTGTAAAGCAAACATTTTCAAAGAAGCCCTGGACGAAAAGCTCCAGAACCATTTTACACCCAAAACTGTTATAATAGACATTGAGTCTGGCCAAAATAATTTGTAATCAGAAAAAAATAAAGGCTATAAATCCATCAACTACCTTGAAAGATAAGTGCAACTCTCCCTATTTTCAGTAACCTATCTGTTGCTAAAAGATGACCTGTGCCTCATTTTTTAATCATTGTAAGACAGTCCTGTTTGACCTCCTGTTTCTTCATAAAACTAGTGGCTTTACAGGCATCCATACTACAGAAGTAAATCTACACTAGCAAACAAAACTCACTGGCGGGATAGATCGCTATCTTGGAGTATTTACAGCCTATGAAAAATGTTACCAGTACATGACAAGTAAAGTACTGATGTGTCTGCCTTTAATACTAGTCTTGATTATTGGACTTGGGCACAAATTCCCACTGTCATTATCTTGTATAGTCCTGTTTAATTTGTGAGGTGGGCATGATTAAGACCTTATAAATGGTGGCAAGAATTTGTAAGTGTGTCTGCTTAAAGGTGTATATAGTTAGAACTCTTACTGTTCTCTGTGACAGCCTTGTCAGCTCTATAATCACTGCCCTCAGGAAGTAAATAAGTAGCCTCAAGGCTAAGTGGCTCTCTGCCTATGTAGTACAGAGCTGTCCAGGCTGATACACCTAGGCTACCCTCCTTCCCCTAGGTTGGGTGAATGGACATCAGCCACTCAGTCCATTTCTCATGCTGTGGTCCCTCCAATGCCTGTGCTGCTCATTGACCTCAGGTTGCCATAAAGCATTATGGGATTAATCCCTCTGTACCACATGGTGACACAGTCTAAATTTCTTGTCCTTCTAAATTTTTGGTTTAACATCTTGCAGTCTTTTAATGTAACCATGAAGATCCTTGGAGAAAGTAACTGAAACAGTCCGGAAATACCTAAAAAATTTAATTGTAATTGTATTTGTCAGTAAAATGAATCATGAGTATAATACTTCTTTGAGTCTGTTTTGTGAAAGCAGGTTCCAAAGTTTACTTCACAATCAAAGTTCTAACATTCAGTTTACAATTATAGCGCTTCTTTATGAATGGCTTTTCCAAAGCCCAAGAGAGTACTTATTCATGTTGGTCTTATGCTATGAAGAGTTCCCTTCCATCCAACAACTGGAGTAAGTATATTAACCTTCGATACAGAGAATCACCCCTGTTTATCTCCAAGCAGAGGATAATGATTCTGCTCCTATTCTAGGATCCAACACAGAGTGACAATCCTGCTCCATCACTTTCTGGAAAAGCTTCCATCACACACTCACACTTTTCCTGAGTTTGTTCCACAAATACTCTCCACCAAGAGGCCTTGAACTTGGAATCTAACTCTTAGCAGAGTAATGGCCTGAAATATCTATTCCAGCAGCTTATTCTCATCATCTTCCTGTCTTAGTCCTGTATATCTACCTGTCCTACCCTTAAAGGTGCATTGTTCTTACTGCTCCCTAGGTTCACCAGCTATGAGTATGTCACAATATAAAGTAAAATAATATAATATAATATAATATAATATAATATAATATAATATAATATAATATAATATAGTATAATATAATATAATATAATATAATATAATATAACATAACATTAATATAATATAATATAATATAACATGATATAATATGATATAATATCATATGATATGATATAATATAATAGAATATAACATAATATAATATAATATAATAAAACATAATATAATATAATATAATATAATATAATATAATATAATATAATATAATATAATATAAGTTTTCCACATTGTATCTTACTTTTCATTAATTGCCATAGGTTTTTATAAAATCATTAATAATAGGGTGTCACGACCTTTTGCTAGATGATCAGTAAAATAGACAAGAATTATATTTGTGTCTATCTGAGTACAGAAAGGTATTCTTAGGGAAACAGAAATCACACAAGTCACCACATGGAGTGTATAGTTAAGCTTCACAATGTAAAAAATGAATGGACTGTAATTCATAGAAGGGTGATTCAGTTTATCACAGTTCAAGCCGTTCATCTACCCATCTCATGTCCTATTGACTGACTTTCTTGGTACCCACTTGTCAATTGATTTTATGACCTATTCAAATTTTACCACCAGCCATTCTCAGAAACTGTATTTCCTCATGCCTGAGTTGATGTGTTTTCCACTAGTTTAAGAATTGTGAATTGTACTATTTTGGATAAGCGAGGTACTCTCTGGATATTTTCTGTGACATCCTGGGAAACAATTTCAAGGGTGAATATAATATATAGCTGTATGGACAATGCAGTGTTGCCAATAAACTAATATATTTGGTGAGGAAGGACAAGCCCAAAATATTATAAGAAAATCCACACAGACACAGAACCTAAAACTTCACATAGACAGTGACTACAGATTAGAAGTGAATCTTGGAATCTGGATCTCAGTGGCAAAAACCTTATGACTAAGCCACTATTTCACCCACTATAGTCAGCCATTCCAAGACTGTTTACTTAGACAATACTCTGCACTACTTAACAGGAATAATCTAAACAATGAGCTGGGCAAACATGCTTGAAATGATAAACAGAATTGTGTTAATCCATTTATACCTATTACCTGCCAGAGGTTTTCCTGGTTGATACAATCTCATCACAAAAGAACATTCCAGAATAAAAAAAATGATAACTATAGAACCAGTGAAGCAATACCTTTAAATGTGGCCAAGATCAAGTTTTCAGTTGCAAAAACTGAAGCACCCATGGAAAGGATAGGTTTTCTCTGAGGGAAAGAAGGTGCAGAACCTCAATGAAAAATCGTTTAACCGTGGAGTGGGTGGATAATGGGGATTCATTTGAAAGAAGCTGTGACAGCTAAAAGTTGTACCTTTGCTGATTATAAGCCCACTAGGGAACATCTTGAGTAAAGTCCTGCCCATTCTGTAGCTTCCGCATGTAGGACACCATTAAAATTACACCATGCAAATAATTGTTTCTACTCGGCCTGATATAATTTACTAGTGCTTGCCATCTCAGCCTCTTGATTGATGCAGAGCATTTCCTAGGAGAAATGGTCTCAGAAAGGTATAAGACAAATAACTCTGTGAAACAAATCTGCAATGCTTTATGTTTGGTTGTACCAGTCACCATTTTGTTGCTTTAGAAGAGTATGTACCATTGGTAATGCAGGTGGCCATTCAACACTCATTTAAACTAGTTGAGAGAACCATGCTTGCCTTGGAAAGAGAGGAACTATCAGAATGAGATTTACATAATCTTTTCTTACCATTTGTAGCACCCATGGAAGGAAGAGAAAGGCAGAATGCATTCAATAATGTCCTTAGTTAGCAGAAGAGAAAGGCACTAACTGCCATTGCACCCTTGAATATGAATGTACCCCAGAATTGTGTAGATGGTGGCTTCTCTTTGAAGCAAATAGGTTTATCTGTGCTTTTTCCCTACTTTTATACTAGGCCCTGGAAAACTTACTTGTCTAATTTAAGTTTATTGGTACTAGAGTAGCATCTGCTGAATCTGCATGTCATGGAGTTTTGGTCTTATGTGATGTATATGGTCAAAAGATGCGGCTGTTCCTGGAAGTACTGGCTCCAGGCCTGCCTTCATATTAGGGAAGAACTGGTCCTTCCATATTTATGTACCACATAAATGCAGGATTTCATTGTATTCAGGTGGGATTCTGTTTTGAATGCCTGAAGAACCAGTATTAAAGTAGTCTTAAAGACAATTTTGTACACCAGCCATGTAATCCACTTCTCTATAATCTCTAAGTGGGCAGTATGCCCTTCTAAAGCTAGACCTAAGACATTCATAGTTAGGGTCTGTGTCAGTGTATCAGCAAGTAGTACCCTATCCAGTGATACTGTGAGCTATGTTTCGCACTGATTCATTTCCCAGTGCTGACACAGTAGTGTAGCATAAGGGGAGGGCTGCTGTTGCATTCCAGCGGTACTGTCTTTTGGATGAGATGGCAAATGAAGGTCCCATATCTGCCATTGTTAGTGGTACCATAGATGAAAGTAATGGATCTTATGGCACTTACTGAAGATAGTAGGGGAATTCCCTGATGTACTGGCCAACAGCTCCCCTGTGAGTATAATCACTACTTTGATTTTTCCCTGAACCTAGTCTATGCCTAGTGTAACTGATTTAACAAACGTGAGTTAATAAGTAAATATATACATACATTCACTCATTCTTTGAAGCCGCGGTGGTATTGTCGCCTCACAGCAAGAGGATCTCCCATTCGATTCCCGGCTAGAGTGCCTTCCGTGTGGAGTCTGCATGTCCTCCCCACAGTTGAGTGGCATTTGAAAGACATGCGTGAATGGGCGTGCCTTCGTTGAAGGTTGGGCATCGGGCTGGCACCTCAGCACCATAAAAATTTACTGCCAATCATTAGCGGACCCCTAACCGGGAAAAGCCAAAAGAAGAACAACAACATGCGCTCATTCATTAATAACAAACATGGCATGTGCCCTGTTTGGATTCGCATAGGGCATCCCTGCATTGGCTAAACACTAGAGCATCTGTAAACTGAATTCATCCTTATTGAGAGATGAGTACTATTACGTTCCTTGTGGGAGACAGCATTTCTGCCATAAGTGTTTATATATCTTCCTCAGGTGGAGACTTCCAATGGCATTATCACAATTATGGTTATTATGTACCCTAATGGGTTTAGGAATGTTGTGGCTGTCAAGTGCATTTCTTGAAAAATCATGCAAACAGAAGTTCAAGGTGGAGAGTTTTCTTCTGAGACAGAGGCAGTATTTTTTTTTACCTTTGTACCCAACATAGCATCTACGAAGAGTTTTTGAGGTTTCTAGCATTAGGTTAGACTTTGACAATGTGAGATGAGTCCAAGGTTGATTAGGTAGTCAGCAGTGTATTGCTGCCACTTGCATCTTTTTCTGGTGGATGCTTAAACAAAAGAGTCATCTAAAACAGGAATAAATGTGAACAACGCAGGCAGTAAGGTAGCAAATATTATGACCAGACATTGGGTGAACCTTCTTTCTCTAACACATTTCCCTATTTATCTCCATTCATATCACCCCTAGATATTTTGTGGTATCACATTATGTCCCACTTTCCTTTTCCCCTTTTTTGGGTACATTCCCAACCGATATGATCTCTGTCTCTTCTTGTGCTTTCCTTCCGTCCCCTTCTCAGTAGTTTTCCTCTTCACCCTGTATAGCATTTCTTTCTCTGCATAGTCTCCAAATCTGAAATTTGTCACATTCTCATCTGCTTATAAATAAGCAAAATTAATTCCTTATGCATAAATTCCTTGGAGATGTAGTTTAACATCTTCTTAGTTTTTTTCTGTCTTACGAATGGCCCACTTGAACTATGATCATAATGGTTATTCCTTGTTTCTTTCTTTTAACCCAGATCTCCCAAAATCTATACACATGTATGTTCTTGCTACGAAGGTGCAGGACCCTTTATTTCTCACCAAATCTCAGCTGTCACATTTCAGCTAGTGACACTACTTTCCCATCATCCTCTATTGCCCCATCTTAGCATCATCTGTCAAGGGAATGACTCCCTATTCCATCATATGAGTATTATTTCCACTAAAAACATAGTGAAGAGCAGAGATCCCAAAAGTAATATCTGTGGTGCAACAGTACTGAATGTTTGGTATGGTCAGACAATAAAGCCATACTACTGGCATTACAGAGAGAGTCCTTCTAAAAACAAATGCCAGCTATTTCTACAATATCCTTTTTTCCTTACTACAATGGGCAGTATTACAAATCTGCAGTCACTGCTTGCATTTATTTCATTCTTTGAGACACAGTGTAAAAACAATGCTCTTCCCTGCATTCACTCCATCAGCAAATGGCCTATCGAGCAGCCTATTGAGCTAATCTGTTAGCACTCTAGACGGGTTTAAGGGGACTCTTGGGGGGGGGGGGAGTAAATATTCTTTCCAATGATCTTTTCTTTTGTTAGTTCCAAGTGTATATTTTTATAGTTTTTATACCATTTCATAGTTTGTTATACTCAGAAACTATTATAAGGCTAACCTCCTGCTATTAAATGAGAACCTGGCTACATTTCAAGCCCTCATAAACCCTGAGAACACTGCTTCCTATACAGAACTGTTCACAGAAACCCTGTACAAGCATGTTAATAGCTGCATAGAGGCAGCTGTACTGACCAGGAAAAAGTACAGAACTAACTCAGAAAACAAGCTACCCTGGTGGAATCACAAAAATCAATTGGCTGTATAACAGGAGGAAGAAAACCATGGCAAAAATTAGGAGGTACAGCACCCAGCAGGATAAAATCACTCTCAAACTAAACAAAGAACTGAGAGGACAAATAAAGTCTACCAAAGCTAAATTTGAATTAAGTTTGGCCTCCCAAGCCAAAGAAACCCACAAAGCATTTCTTAACTATGTCTGCAACCTCAAAGGCAATACACAATTGTGTGCAGAGCTCATTGTAAATCGAGACACCTAAAGTGAGCCAGAAAATATAGCAAACCTTCTGGCTGATAAATTCAGCTCCAACTTTACTCCTGTCTCCCCCTCAACCTTCCCTCAGGAAATATCATCAAATATAGCTCCCCCTACTATCACTAGGGAACAGGTCCTTAATGCTCTCTCTAAGACCAAAAACACTGCATCAATGGACCCAGAGAATATCTCAGGATGCCATCTAAATAGCATGAAAAATGACCTATCAGGGCCTCTGGACTGTAGCCTACAAACAGGCTTCGCACCTCATGAATGGAGAAAGGCAACAGTCATCCCTCTGCACAAAGGTGGGCCAACTACAGACTCTGTAAACTACAGACCCACAAGTCTCACTAGTCTTATATGTAAAGTCATGGAAAGAATTATCATGGAGATGATCAACAGAGATATAGTAAACCTCCAGACACTGGAACCAACCCAGTTTGGTTTTGTCAAAGGCAGATCATGCCTACACAACCTGGTGGACTTCATGGAAGAGGTCAAAACTGTTCACACTGTCTACTTTGATACTCCACTCAGGCATTGTTGACAAACTCAAGAGGTTAGGTACAAACCCATATGTCACCAGGTGGATAGCCAACTGGCTCACAGACAGGACCCAGGAATTTAGAATTGGGAAGTACACCTTTACAAAGAGGCGTCCCTCAGGGATCAGTCCTTGGAACATTCCTTTTTGTCATTTACTTCTGAGACGTCAAAGCCACTGTCAGTGGCCTCTGGCTGACTAAGTTTGTGGATGGTTGCAAACTGGGAGCCATCATTGAATCTCACACTGACACAAATATTCTCAAGGAGGGGCTGACACAGACAGACAACTGGTGGCAGAGCCGTGGACTAAACCTAAATGCCAAGAAATGCATAATTGTATCCTTTGGGAAGTCATCCATCTCTGGCAGCTATCATATTGACAACACACCCTTTAGAGTAGACCCAGTAGTCAGGGACCTAGGGACACACACAGATATTAATCTTGCCTTTGATCATCACGTGACTACAGTGGTGAGGAAATCATTCTAGTTGTGCAACTTATAAACAAACATATGGCATCTAAGCCCAAGGAGGTCATTGTTCCACTGCATTCGGCATTTATCAGACCTGTCATTGAGTACAATGCTCCCTTTAGTATGTACCTAACCAGGCATATCCAACAACTGGAATTTCCACAGAGGTTCCTCACTAAAAGAATACAGGGCTTAAGTCATATGTCTTATGCAGACCACCTCAAGGCCCTATCCCTGTATTCTATCTCCTACAGGCTTCTGAAGGGAAGATCTATGCCTGGCACACAGGGCATTATCAGACCCCGCTCTGATGGACCTCCTGCATATCCACAAAATAAACAGCACCAGACTTACCCATTCTAAAGACTTAAACCTTGCCTGTGATACAAATAGGACCTGCTGGAGAGATAGGCATGCATCCTAGAGACTACCCATCTATGGAACCCAGTTCAAGTGCAACTTGGACAATTGGATGGTAAACTAGAAATTCATCCCTGGTTTGACAACTATGAGTCTAATGGACACAGGTAACCTGTAAATGTTTCATCTCCCATGCTTACACTTAACAAGGGTATCAGAACTTGTCAGAGATTTGGGATGCATGGCTAGGCTTAAAAAGGCCTTTGTAGTCATTAGCCAATAAATACCTATGAACCTATTTATCCATCTCAGCTTCCTCTAAACCAGTCCATTCCAATGACAGGATTCTGCAGTCTGTTTCATACACAGAAAGAGACATAGGATTCTGCATTCTGTCACATGCATGAAAATAGATACAGATGATTCATGTAGAATCTCCAATCATTACATTTCTTTCTTACATTGAAGTCCTAGCTATATATATATATATATATATATATATATATATATATATATATATATATATATATATATATAAATTTTGTGTGTGTGTGTGTGTGTGTGTGTGTGTGTGTGTGTGTGTGTGTGAGGACATCATTGCTAGGTTCTTACTTAAAAACCTTGCAGTGATAACTAAGCCAAACATGTATAGCCATACAGACAGCAGTCATAAAAGAACTGCAGTGAAAGCCAGATAACAGGTTTAAAAGTTGAGACACCATTGTGCAACCACAAAGATGGAGGCCAGAAGCAGAGTGCTGCACTAATCACTAAAAGCTCAAACAGCTGCGCGACACATTGTACTGCCAAACTTTCAGTGTTAAACTACTAGTAAATCGGGGTGACTAAAACTACCTGCATATTACAAAGAATAATGATTGGGTTTGGGTCTCCGGTTATAACCAAGTAGTACTGAACTATGCTTCATTAAAATTCTCACTGCTTACTCCAATTGCCTGACATGGATTGGTCAGTTACAGTGATTGTGAGAAAATGTGATTTGGAGACAGTTATAGCCAGAATAAGTAAGAGCTCATTATTTTCTCAATAACATATTTCAGAATAGGACACCCCACTGTCTGACATGATCATTCTAGTGTTTTTCTAAGTGAGCCATATACTACATTAGCAAATACACACCCCTGCAGTCACTTTCTCTCTCTCTGACATATGCACCAAACATTCCAATGCATGCACCCATATCAACTCATCCACAAATAAAACCACCCTCACTACCTAACCTCCCCAGTCCAACCATCAGGCAGACACACAGGGACACAGTTTAATAAACCGTCACTCATGTCCCATGTCCCTAACGACATGCACGCATGCACACAGCCACACATGCGTACACACACATAAACACCTCTACTGACACTTATTTCTTGAACTTATCTACATCATGATTATTCCCATAGGAGCAAATGGATGACCAGCTATGTTTCTCAAAGATCAGATTCTCTTAACACAGTGAAATTTTACTTGCCTGAGCAAAGCAGGAGCCATGGGCATTTCCCAAGGACAGCTCATAGCTAATTAGCGTTACCATGAATCTTCACCTACAAGACTCCTCTCAATGCTAAGGAGCATATGAAGGGAAAATCTCAGTGGTAGATCTGTCTCTGAATTTGACAGAATAACAGCGAGACTGAAACCTGCCAACTTAAGGCTTCTGCAAAATGGTTTGCGTTTCTGAATCCCAGGGGCTGTACTCTTGAAATGGGTTCAAGAAATTCACCTCTCAAGCTTCAATCATGAGGTGAATTTCTTAGGTCCATTTCTGAAATGAATAACATCTTGATGGCATGCAAAACTGATCATCCTCTCAAGCTTCACTCGTGAGGTGAATTTCTTGGGTCCATTTCTGAAATGAATAACAGCTTGATGACAAGCAAAACCGATCATAATCCCCCACGGCAATTACCCTTGTGAACATCGAGTGCAATGGCAAGTTATAAAAGTGTCTGCCTAATATATTTGGTTACTCAGTTTACTTCCAACATTGACAAGATAATTAACTGCAACTACAGGACCAGTAATGTATGATTTATACATTTTCTTTGTGTGTATGTGTGTGTGTGTGTGTGTGTGTGTGTGTGTGTGTGTGTGTGTGTGTGTGTGTGTTACCAGTCCTAAATTAGGAATGTTTTCTCCCAATGTACAAAGAAGAAAATGAAAGAATGATATTATAAATCAGATCAGAATGTTTCAAATGTAGTAGCAACACATACAAGCAACAGGGAGAGTGCTATTTTATTTAGATTCTAAAGATTATAGGAAAAGTGAAAGCATAAACACAGATACTGTCTCCAAGTACAAATTCAAAATATAATAATAACAAGGTGATGTAAGTTAAAGGCACATTGGTGTATATGTCTTACTCATCCATTTTGGTATGTTGCTTTATTTGAACTGATCAAAAATCCCCAGAAATGTTTTTGACACAATATAAATGTTACTCTGATTCCATTCTAATACCTTAATTTAATTTTGATTGTGTTTTCAGATGAAAATAAACATGTGATTAATGATTTTTTCTCTAAGAGCCTCTAAGCACCAAGGAATAATGTGCACTTAGTACTTGAAACCATTTTTTTTTTTATTACCAGTGGCAACAACTTCAAGGACAAGACCTAAGTGACGGACTCGGAACTAATTATTTATCTCTGCTTTCTTTGTAATCTGCAGCTATCCTCATTACAGGACATTTAACTGATAATCTCCAGTGGCACACTGCTCAGAACATAATATCAGGTTGCTACTGTTTCAGCTTTTTCCCTACTGCAGATTTTCTTGGCCTGTTGACTAAACCAGCTAAGCAAAAGAATTTTACTGCTAAATTAAAACATAATGCCATACTACTGAAATAGAGTTGTAGATGTTCAGGAAAGTCCATGCTGTTTCATGAGTGTGCTTACAGTATCAGTATTAGATACATACCTAATTCTAGCAGACTGAGCATGTAGTGAATGATGAATGCTGCTTACCATGATTATAACAGTTGTGTTAACTGTAATCATTTGAAATGCCAGGACCTGCATGGGTGAGTCCTGTATTATGGAGACTGAATGAAAAAAAAATGGACTTGTATATTCCATATCCAAGACTGCCATTTTTGGAATATCGACGTTTCTCTGAGATATGGTGATATTTTAGAGTTAGTTTATCTAAGTTCAGGAGGATGAGGGATGCTTGCCCCCTGCATCAGGGAGGTGCAGATAGGCTTACTTCCATGCTAAAAAAGAAGTTTAAAAGAAAAGAATGTTGTCTGAGATTTACTTTTCTCCTGGATGTTCAGTCTTTTTCAGTGGGTCAGCACTCAGTGTACACGTTCCAATGTTTCAGTAGGGAGCTTGTGTTAACTATGCATAACTTGGATCATTCTATTCACAACACCAACCTAAATTAAGTTAGAAGTTCTGCTAGGCATATAAAATTAAACCCATCTGTACAAGTACAATTCAGCATACTTCTTTTCACAAGAAGACAAGAAGGTTTGTGAGGCCTGGGAACATTTATTATTTATTTATTTGGCATTTGGTCACCCAGAAAGTCCAACCGGGTCAAGAACCCATTTTCGGCTGAAGCCCAGGGAGAAAAGCTCCAGAATTAACAAAGTACAACCATAAAAGTACAATCATGAGGTATAAATAATTTTATAAAGAAAAAACAGTGACAAGATATTAAAATGCAAACATGTATAGTGTAGCGATATATTAGTAGTACAACTTGCATACAATCAAAATGAAGGTTACCATGTTTTATGTATAAGAGATAAGTAAAATGTATTTATTTATTATTTATTTACTTGCAGTTGATTTACCAGGATAGTCCATTGGGCCAAAAGAACCCGTTTGCAATAGAGTCCTGAGGAGAAATGCTCCAAAAACAATTAGCAAGGTTACAATAAGGTATTTAGTTTCAATTATGCAATTCCTATGGACTTGGAAATACAGTAGACTAGTGTACAAACATATACAAATATTACAATCTTGTATCGCTGAAAACAATTTACAATATAGAAACTGAGAGGCTTTTATAACTTAGGGTGGGTTACACTGGAGATATCTTTCATACATTCAGGATGAGTACCTTAATACAATCAAGAGAAAGGTATATGAGCTGACATAGAACCTTTCAATATAGAAACAGAGAACCTTTTCCATCAGTGGGTATATTTACACTGAGGTACCTTTAAGTATTCAGAAAAAGCTAATACAAGCAAGAGCAAGATCTATGAGTTTAGAAGAGTAAGCAGAAATTCTCATTATGAATAGGGGAGGAGAAGTGAAAATTCTCAGTATGAGGAGATTATGTTGGGTGGGAGCAGGAGCATTCCCACTGGGAAATTAGGTGTGAGTGAAGGGATTTTTTGAATGAGAAGTGATTTGTGATGGTACGAATGGATGGGGGTAAGGAGTTCCAGAGATGAGCAAGACTGTAGGATAAGAGATTTTTTCCAGGGGGACGAATTGGTTTATACAGTTCAATTAAGTTTTGGTTGTTAGATCTTAGAATTCTATCAGGGAGGTGCATTTTGAAGGTAGAGGAAAGGGATGGGCAGAGGGAGGGATGAGTTTGTGTGCAAGAGTCAGTTGGATGTAGGTGAGGTGACTGGGTAGTTCTAACCATTTTAGTTTGTGGAGAGCTGAACAGTGGTGTGAGGAGGACTTATGAGAGGTAGCAAACTTGACAATTTTGTTATAGCAAGAGGAGGGTTGTGTTTTGAGAGAAGATTCTAGGTTAGTTAGAAGTGGGGCTCCATAGAGGAGGGATGGGATGAGAAATGTGGTTGATAGGGTGAGTTTGGTGGAGGGTGTAAGATAACGATTCTGGCTGTAGAGCATGCCGAGTTTTTGGTGGGTTTTTTATATTTAGTTAAAGATGGGAACTGAATTTAAGCTATAAATTTGGACCCCAAGTAATTTGGCCTCAGATACCAGTTCTAAGGGTGTATTGTTGTGATTAGTAATAGTGAAATTACTTGGATTGAAAAAGGTAGCTTCAGAGGGGATGAATACCATTACTTTGGTTTTCAAGGCATTGAGTACAAGGTGATTTGTTTTCATCCATTGTTCGGTGGTTGAGAATGCATCTTGAGTAAGCTTTAGCAGTGTGGGGATGGAGGTAGCAGATTAGATTATAGCTGAATCATCTGTGTATTGGATAATATTAGTTGAAGGGATAGAGTTATGGAAATCGTTTATGAATATATTGAAAAGCAGGGGACCCAGTATAGATCCTTGGGGAACACCGGTTGGGGTGTTGATGAAAGGGGAGGTGGCTTTTTCCATCTCACTGCCTGATATCTATTGGATAAGTAGCTAGTGGACCAGTTTAGAGAATAGGGTGACAAGTTAAGCTTGGAGAGTTTAGTTAGTAATAAATTGTGGGAGATAGTATCAAAGGCTTTAGAGAGGTCTAGTAGGAGGGTAGAGACAATGTGTCCTGTGTCCCGGGCTTTGTTCACAGCATCCAGGAAGGAGAGTAGGGCAGTCATAGTACTGTGTCTTGGTCTGAAACCATGTTGTGTTGGAGTTAGTAGGTTATTATCTAAGAGGTATGGTAGGAGTTGTAGGTGAATACACTTTTCTAAAAGTTTAGAGATAGGAGACAGAATAGCGATGGGACGGAAATTAGTAATATTGTAATTGATGCCTCCTTTGTGCAATGGAACAACAAAAGCCTTTTTCCAGATTTGGGGTACCGAGCTTTCTTGAATGGAATGGTTGATTAAAATGCTGATGGGGTAGGCAATGACTTCAGCTGCTATACTGAGAAAGCAAGAAGGAATGTTATCAGGTGCATAAGAGCATGGTTTTAGTTTCTGCAGTAGTTTTTTTATGGTGGATGTGGGTATAGGTTTTAGTGAGAATGGTGGGGGGAGGGGGGAGAATTTGAGAATGTTGATGATGGAGAGGAGATAGGGGAATGAGCAGAGATGAGGGGCGAAAAGTTGGTAGGGGAGGACTGAGGTGTAGTGGGGGATATGGTGGGGTTTGAAGATGAAAGGGATGAGGTTAGTTTGGAGATAGAATCAATGAAGAAGGTGTTGAATTGAGTGGCCAAGTCTATGTCAGGAGTGCTAGGGTCTGGGCTCGGGTTATCTGGTTTGTTGGGATTGAGGAGGATAGACATGCGTTTCCAAAATTTTTGAGGGTTTGTTTTGTTGTTGTTTTGGATTATGGAGAAGTAATTTTGTCTATTGGAGATGATCCATTTTTTTACTTTGTTTCTGAGTGTTTTGTATTCGTTATAGGCTAGAGGAGTCCTATGTTTCTGATATGATGACCATGCCTTTACTCGAAGGTGCATAGTTACTAGTGTGTTTTTTGTTAGCCAAGGGGCCGTTTTGTTTTTTATTCATTTTGTTTTTATGGGGGCTTGTTGCTCTAAGAGGTTTTGAAAAGTTGAGTTAAAGTGGGTGACAGCCTGTTCCAGGGGTAAAGTTTTTAGGGTGTACCAGCTGATTGCTTTTAGAGAGTTGGAAAAGGTAGTGGGGATAAAGTTTTTTGGCAGCGAGTAGTAATAAAATTGTGAGTAAGATGTAGAGGTGAAGTTAGTTGGTGTGTGAATGTGGGTAAGTGGTCACTAAGGGAATCAGGCAGGGTGCCACTATGTGAGAAGTAATGAGGGTGGGAGACTAATATCCAGTCTAGGATACTATCACTGGTGAGGTTTTTTGAGGGCCGAGTTATGGAGTTGATCAGTTGAGAAAAGTTGTAAAGATTAATGTTAAGTGGATTTGTGGGAGACTGTATTGCAGACCAATTAATATTCATGTCACCCATAAGTATAGTTTCATTGTTAATGTTATTGGAAATCCAGGAGAGGATATCTTCTAGTGTAGAAATATTGTTGCCTGGAGGGATGTAGAGGGAGGCTATGCATATGTGTTTGTGTTTATTTACTTGAAGCAGAGCCAGGAGTAGTTCTGCTTTATTGAATTGGGGAGTTGGTTTGTTGTAAGGGGTAACTGTTAAGGAGGATAGGTATAGAAGGGCTACTCCACCTCCTTTTTTGTTTATTCTATCTTTTCTGATTATAGAGTAGTTGGGTGGAATTATTTCTGAATCTTTTATAAGAGGTTTTAACCAAGTTTCAGAGATGGACAAAATGTCTGGTTTGTTATATGTAAGCCAGGCATGCAGATTAGGGATTTTGTTAACTATACTTTGGGCATTTAAGGAGGTGAGTAGTATGAATTTATCCATTGGCGGGGATGAGGATGGGCCTAAGTTAGGGTGTATGTCTCCTAATAATAGAATAGAAGTCAGATATAGCATTAGGTTGGAGAGGTACTTTGTTTGCTTAGAGACGGGGTTGAGTTTAGCTAGATTTAAGGTAGTTGTTGTAGGGTTCAGATAGTTGTGAGGAGTAATAAGTTTATAAGAGAAGAAAAGATGGTATTTTATGGGGTATAAGCATGTAGAGATTGGGAAGTGTGAATGTAAGACAGGTAGGTTAAGATGGTTAGTAGTATGAAAGGATGGAATGTGGTTATAGTTAGTTGGCAGGGTCAGGTAGTAGATATAGGATATGTTGAGGAACAGTACTAGATGAGTTCAGAAGGATATGGCTTTTGAGAGCATAGTGTGATAGGATATTGAAGGAAGGTATGCTGTGGGTGGCTAGTTTACTAGGTATGTGAGTTATACATTTTGGGAGGAGACAGAGAGGGGAGGTATGGAAGAGTATTGGTGAAAAGAGGGGAGGAGTAAGAAGTGGGTGTGGAAGGGAGGAGGTTACTAGTTGGTTGGGGTGGGGTGATGGGTGTGGCTAAAGAGTATAAATGTAGAGGTGCTGGGGCAGGTGGGAATTGGGCGCAGGGTAGGGGAGCGGAGTGAGCCCGCAGGGCAAAAGGAGCGGGTAGACCCAAGGGAAGGCTAAAAGTGAACAAGAACCAATCTGTGGAGCACTAGTAGCTGAAGGTAAGTCCAGGGGACAGGGATTAGGTGGGATGGGGTGGGCCTAGAGTTGAGAGAGGGGAGTAGAATAAAATTTATTATAGATCAAAGCAGATATCCAAATAAATAAGTAATTAAGAGATAGTGAAAATAAAGAAGTCATGAAACAGGAATTGTGAGGAGAGGATGCCACCTAGTGGACAAATACTATAGTACACCTGTGGCTCCACAAGGACAGATCCCTAGAGTGGGAAGATAAGGGGGAGTCTTTTGTAGACCACTGCATTTGTGAATGTTTTGCAGATATCAAGGTCAAACCAGTCAGAAACAGAGCTTTTAATATGTAAGTAAGGTTCAGCGAGGAGCTTAATGTTGGAAGAAGTAGATGAATACAGCCATAGTAGAAGATGTAAGAGGTTAATTGAGAGCGAAGAGATGCGAGAGAGTTATTAGTGTGAGAAAGTTAGATTAAGATGCATTGTAGAAATAATTATTGAGAGAGGTATGGTGGGGTGGATGAAATAATTTCAGCTAGATATAGGGGAGAAATTTATGAAGAGGGAAATATAAGAAGAATGCGGGTGTTATGAGAGAGGCATTAGTAGTTAAGAAAAAAGTTGTGCTACCTAAATGCATTTGTATGTTTGCCAAACCAAGTTTCTCAGTCAAACCCCACCTCCAATATTGTGTCTCACATTAATAAGACTTTTATAATTTTGCTCCATTTCTATCCCAAACACAATTTAATGAAATAAACACAATGACTAAATTCAATTTTATCCCACACACTCTGAAGAGGATTAAAACCTGATGATTGCACTCAGCTTTTGCAACTAGTCTGCAAGTCATAGCTTCCTGTAAAAAAGCCTGATCCTTTTATTAACATCACATATCTTCTTACATTCTTTTCTACTTAGCCCTGTCATCCATTGAAAATGGCACGTTTACTTCTCTGAGCATCTAGCCCATATCTGTATAGTAAAATTAAAAAAAATATGTTCACATGTTGCTGAAGATATTCACTAATTATTTGTTTATATTTTTATTTTACTCACACATGAAATTTATATTGCAACTTTACACTTTCCTCTAAATGAAACTTATCCACATCCAGTTTGCCTAAGAACATGATAACCTAATACTGTAGGTGAACTTTCACTTTAAATTCTAAGTGACACTTTCCCACCAATGGAAGAAGTGTACAGGCACATGCACATTTATGCATTAAAATTATCCCATTGTTTAACAAACTGATTTTGTTAAACAAATCCAGAATCTAAAGTATTATGCTTTTGAAGCTTTTTCGGAAAACAACTATATTATGAAATCATAAAGTACTCCATCAGCCATTCCAAAAATCATTCCTAGACAATCGGTATCCACTCTAATTACTGTTCAACTATGAATGCACATGAGAAAAACCCTCTTCATACATATGTGTCTCTCTATCTCCATTAAAATAATGAAATTATTCCTTCTCCTACTCAATCCTTCTATTTTTATTTATCAATCCTTTGTTGACTGAGTTAGTCAAACTAGGCTAGAAGCCTCTTTTCAAGGGAGACCTGAAGTGGTATTTATAATACTAGTGTAAATTTCTACAGGGAACCTGGCAATGGTATCTTTTACATCTACCTAAGCTACCACTAACTCAAGCCTATGGGGCCTCAGTTTAACATCTTATCTGAAGGAGAGCACACTCAGGAGTACAGCACACTCCTTATGCTGCAGTGGAGTATCAGCAATCAATTGACCTGGTGTGGGAATAAAACCCACATCCTTCGGCACCAAAGGCAAGTGTGCTGCCTGTGGCACCACTGAACACTTCTTCTCAAACACAACAGTTTATATTACCAGCAAGGACCACATATGCTCCTACTTTCACTTTTACCTATCTTACCTTAGTAGTATCTGTTACTACTTTTTTTTTACAAAGCCTGCTGCTTTCTCCTGAATTATTTTTGCAGTATGCACAATCCCAGGGTGTGAAAGACTGCATTAGCTGAAAGTATGTTTTGCCTGTGCACAACTATTGAAAATTAAGCCACTCACAAATTGTGGCACCATAGCATAAGACTCAAAATCATTAATACATTATTTATGGGACCTTGTAAGAAAAGTTTCACTAGAAAACTGGCTACAACCATTGTGTTGAAATAAACTCAAAAAATCATGTGACTCAAAACAATCTAATACAATTCTGTGCTCATGGGAAATGTGCTATTTATGCAGGAAAGATCTTACTCAACCTCAACTGCTGCTATTATCATTACTATATTACTAAAGGTTACTGTAATAAATATTTCCACACTAATTTCAACCATTAGCTGAATATGCATATATAATTAATCAAAGCAAGGATGCGCATTCCCAACTATTTCACTCATTTTGTGCCACTGTAATGCAATTATACAAGGGTGGCCCAACCACAGACCTTGGTAACTATAGCCCATTAATCTCACTAGCCACATATGTATTACTATGGAGTGTATTATCTTAGACTTCATAAAGCTGGACATTACAAGTCTCTTAACCCTGCACCCTCATTAATTTGGCTTTCTTAATGGAAGATTCTGCCTCATTAACCTGATTCTTTTCTTTGAAAAAGTACCTGAAGCAATGGATAGTGACTATGCAGTATATGCAGCATACCTAGAACCTGGCTAAGACCTTTGAAAGTAGTCCCCATGCAGGCATTATTGATAGACTTATAAATCCGAATATGCCTGCATATATTGTGCAATGGATAACTAACTGGTTGTGTGACAGAACCCATGTGGCCAGAGTAGCAGGTGCCCATTCTGAAAGCAAAAAAAATTACCAGTGGTGCACTACAGGGCTCAGATTGGGTACCTGTCAAATCCTCAAATGCTCAAAATCTCGAACGTTACATGGTTGAGACCAAATGTTCAAATTTTGAGTGCTCGAAGATAGACTTTCAATGGTGCCATACAGTGCAGACAGAGAGAATTTCCCTTTTCTGCATTGAAGTGTGGTCTTGGTGTTGGTATATTTAAGTAGGGGGGTGTGGGGGTGCATGGTGGCTTGCCCCCCTGCCTAAACTGTTAAAGTGTTTTTTTCCTGTTTTGACTTTTTTTATGTGATGTTCGAACATCCAACTGTCGAACATTTGGTCTCGACCATGTAATGTTTGACATTTTGGATGTTCAAACATTTAACATAGACCCCTCAGATTTGGGCCCGCTTCTATTTGGTACATATTTCTCAGATCTTCAAGACAGCAGTTCTGGCCTATGATTAACTACGTTTGCAGATGACTGTAAATTGGGTGTTGTTATTCGATCTAACTTATAATGGCTTCAACATGGTTTTGACTATGTTAAAAACTGGTGCAAGGACAATGGTCTCAAATTAGATGTAAAAATGTAGCATAGTTTATCTTGGTAAACAAAACAGTTTCACGTACCATATATGAGATGCACCCCTTCAATTAGACACAACTGTAAGGAGTCTGGGAACTCTTGTTGAGAATTCCTTATCATTTGACCATCCTGTCTCCAAAGAAGTTCAGACAGCTTTTATCAGGCCCATCGAATTTCTAAAGGCATCTGCCCTAGATCCAAATAAGTCTTAATTCCCCTTTACTTATCTTATCAGACCCAATATTAAATATAATGCACCTTTTTAAATGTATTTATTTAAACATATCACACAACTTGAAAGTCATTAGAAATTTATAATTAAAAAGTTACGTGGCCTCAAAAATCTGAGTTATCAGGAAAAATTGGCAGAATGTTCTCTGCACTCAGTCTCTTACAGACTCTTTCAAGAAGATCTATGTCTAACCTTTCATGCCACGAACAATACAGGTAAATGAGATGAAGTGGTTTGATCAATTCATTTCCCAACATATCCTTCATCTCTGAGGCAAACTTCTGCTACATATCAAGTGCACTAACACCTTCACCACCTTCAAGGTATATTTAAATAATTGGACGGGCAGCCTGAAATTCTCTGCCAGCCTAACTTGTCTTACCTTCCTTGATGCTAGAGGGAATTTTTGAATAGGGTTTTTGGCTTGA
>NC_056738.1:282463482-282633482 GCF_019279795.1 Protopterus annectens
AACACCCTAGCCCAAAGGTTCCTAGAATTCATAAACTCAAATGTTATGGAACAACTAGTCACCACTCCCACAAGAGGGGAAAACATACTAGACCTGATCATCACAAACATGGGGACACAATGTTCCATACCAGAAGTATACCCCTCATTAGTAAGATCGGACCATAAATTAATCTCACTGGAAATTCACATCCTGCCCCAACCTCCAGCACAGAAGACCACAGTGAAGAACTTCTCAAAAGCCGACTTCACACTTCTTAAAACTGAAGTGGAATCCTTCAAGGCCCCCGGGCCAGTGGAAACTACAGCCCAATCTGCTAAATCCTTTATAAACGCATTCTATGGACACCTTCAGGAATGCATGGATCATGCAATCCCAAATAAAACCAAGACCCATTCCCCCAAAGGCAGGTGTCCTGTCTGGTGGACCCCAGCCATAAATAAGCTATACAACGGAAGGAGGAAGCTACTACATGATAGAGCAAATTCCCTAAAAGGGAAGGCATCTCTGATCAGTACTCTCAAAACACTACGATCACTCATAAAATCACCCAAGGCTAGCTTTGAGAGAAAAATTGCCCAAGACACTAAAGATAATCATAAGGCTTTCTTTAGTTATGTTAGAAACCTGGGTGGCAACTCCCAGATATGCTCAGAGTTAGTCCATAATGACAAAAAATATACTGAACCCACAGACATTGCCAACATCCTGGCAGACAGGTTCAGTGCAACCTTCCCCCCCCCCCAAAGGGACAAATATCTATCCCAGCAGAGTGTTGCCTCCCTGACATCTCAGATGCCCAGGTGAGAGCCGCCCTCTCCAAAGCAAAAAACACAGCATCGATGGGACCAGAAGGTGTTCCGGGTTGCGTGCTACATGAACTCCAAGAAGAGTTGAACCTACACAAAAGGCTGCTGTTCAATCTCAGCCTTACTACAGGATATGTACCCAAAGAATGGCGTACAGCAACAGTGGTCCCACTCCACAAAAGAGATGCTTCTACGGACCCTGGAAACTACCGCCCCATAAGCCTGACTAGCCTGGTCTGCAAAGCTATGGAGAGGATCATTATGGAACTCATAAACAAAGACATTGGGGACCTGCAGACACTGGATCCTACCCAATTAGGCTTTGTTAAGGGAAGATCCTGCCTCTTGAACCTGGTTGACTTCTTTGAAATAGTCACCAAGGCCATTGATGAGGGTAAGGTAGTTTATACAGCCTACCTGGACCTCGCAAAAGCCTTCGACATAATACCCCACTCGGGCATCATAGACAAGCTCTCCAGTTTAAATATAAACCCCTATGTCATAAGATATGTTGCAAACTGGCTCAAGGACAGAACCCACATGGTCAGAATTGCTGGAGCCATGTCAGACTCTAAACCAGTCACAAGTGGAGTGCCACAGGGCTCAGTCATGGGCCCTCTCTTATTCGGTATATATTTTTCTGAGGTACAGGCTAACACGGGAGGACTGTGGGTGACCAAGTTCGCAGATGACTGCAAACAGGGCACCTTAATTGACTCTCCAGCTGACACAAGCATCCTCCAAAAGGGTCTCATAGAAACGGATAACTGATGCCAGAGCCATGGCCTTAAACTAAACGCCAAAAAGTGTATAGTCATACCCTTAGGGGAAAACAAAGTGCCCACAAATTACCACATAGGTGGTAATCCATTAAGTACGCAAGAAGTAATTAGGGACCTAGGGACCCAAGTTGATAGTAACCTCTCCTTTGACAATCACATTGCCAAAGTTGTTAGAAAGACCTTCTATATAGCCCACCTTATCATGAAAGGATTCACATCTAGATCATAGGAGGTCATTGTGCCCCTTTACTCTTCCCTCATCAGGCCCATAATTGAGTACAATGCCCCATTTGGGATGTACCTTACCCGACACCTGCAGCAACTAGAAAGACCCCAAAAGTACCTCACAAAGAGGATCAAGGGACTCAAACAGATGCCATATGCTGCTCGGCTAAAGAAGCTCCAGCTCTACTCAGTTGCATATTGCCTACTCAGAGGCGATCTGTGCCTGACGTACAAAGCCAAGTCCAACCCGGAATTAATGGACATGCTCCATCTCAGAAAATCCAAATCCCTTAGAGCTACGTGATCGAGAGCATTGAACCTCAGCACAGAAATAAATCGGACATGCTGGAGGGACAGATTCCTAACCCAGAGGCTCCCTTCACTCTGGAATAGAATCCCAGTCCATGTTAGACAGATCCCTTCACTGACTCTCTTCAAGAGGAATCTTGACGAGTGGATGGGAGATCATAGGTTTACCCCGGGTATCACTTCTGTGTCACTGTTAGACAGAGGCACAGTAAACTAACCTTAAAAAGGGCACAGTGAACTCATTCCAAGGGGTGGCGAAAGCCAAACACACTCTGGCTAGGCTTGTAAATGCCCTAGGGCAGATAGCCTAGTATGAACCTATGAACCTATGAACCTAAGGAATAGCTTAAGTTGATAACTGGTTAAATGAAAAAAAATGAAGCTTATGTAGTAGGAAGAAAAATCAAAACATTGGCAGATGGTCCTTATGTGTGATAATACTTACCTTTCTATGATACTCATTTTAACATGCCCATTAACCTTTGACCCAATATCTCACAATGTGCATCCTTTGCTGAAACATACGAGACAATGCTTTGCCTTGAGCACTTGCGCAATACAATTGCAATGAAATGTAAGAATAAATGATTCCTGCCACCAAATGATTAGTGACTCAAAGCAATAGAGCAATTAGTTTTTCTTGTACTGAAATTTTGCTTTCAAATATACGATGCAGACTGCATAGTAACACACACAGCTTTCAATATCTTCACTGCAGTGGAAGCAAACTGATTAGACTTTTTTTTTTGTACGTATACACAGCGTAGCTAAAGCAAACATTAAAATTAAAATGTCAGTTATTGACATTTCTTTTATATATCTTATGACAGTCTGTTATATAAAACAGTTCTGAAATTAAAATGAATGTTATTTGTTCTGCATACTAGTGGGTGACAAACATTCTGAGATCAAGGGTTTCAAGAAAATAAGTACATGACAAGCTTTTGCCTCTAAAACATATTAATTATCTTAATAACAAAGACATCCATTTTATAGAAGAAAATGCTTGGAATTTTATATTCATAATGTTACTGAACACACCAAAGTCTTATCATTAGAGATTTAGCAACCTGCATGTAACATTTATGGGTAACAGTCTTTCTACTGATTTCCTAACCCTTTACCTGCAGTGGCATTATGTACCCCTGACCCCTGTCAGTGCTATCTAAGGATACTAGAATGAAATGACAATAAGCTGTAAGGCAGAACAGAATTAATCAGGATAATTCATATTTAAACACAGATGACAGCTGGAGGATGAAGGAGATATTTCATCTGAAAACATCACAAACAAGAAAAACACCCACTTCAATGGCCATATTCAGTCTAGAATGATTTAGGCTAAAAGTCTGGTGGGTAATGGTAATCCTCTGCAAATGAACCATAAGTCACTGACCTAAGATTTTCCTACCACTCACCTTTTATGGTGTAATTCTCATTATGCTATGCAAATACAGAATTTGTTATTTAAGTGAGCTCTCTGTTAAGATACACATTGGCATAAGGTTCTCCATTCGTGACCCCGTGTGTGCCTCTCGACAACAACTGTCCTCCTCTAGCCTATACATTTTATTGCTCTAGCTTCTTCACCAGTCTCTTTTCCTTGATAAGAATGAAATTACAACAAACATATCATGTTGCTTTGAGGCAATGCCTCAAAGCAGCATATGTGAGGACTATACAACAGATATGTGGCCAAGCCAGGTAAGGAAGCAAACAGGGAAAGCTGGTGGTGGAGTGCTGACGTCCAGGAAGTCATCAAAAGAAATAAGGAGTGCAGGAAAAAGTAAAAGTAAAAAGGTTAGACCAGGCTAGGAAGGAATACTGTCTGGCTAACAAAAGAGGCTAATAGAGCAGTTGTGATAACAAAGATCAGGGCATCAGAGGAACTCTACCAGCTTCTGCCAAGTGACTCAGTAGATGGCACAAGGAAACCCTATCAAGTTGCAAGACAGAGACAGAAAGATAAAATTAGTTATCAGGCATTCTTCATAAGGGATGCCATCAACAACCTGTTCACCAGTCCATGGCCCTCAAAGGCAAATGGAAACAGTACATCCAGCAGTTTCAAAATGAAAAGAAAAAACACAGAAACTGTACTGTCCCAAACATAGTCTATAATGGACCCCACCATAAAGAGGTAAGATCAGCACTAAGGGAAATTAAGTCGGGGAAAGCAGCAGGCATAGACTGGGTCATACTAGATATGACCAAGTTGTTGGGTTAGGGGAAAATGGCTTCTGAGAGTGCTCATAGCAGTATGGAGAGAAAGGTGTATTCCAGATGATGGGTGTATAGGATGCAAGTGGCAGTGAATAAGAGCCAAGGGAACATTCACAACTGTATGCGGTATAGAGGTATCAAACTGTTGTCACACTGCATGAACATTTTGGAGAGGTTCTTGGTAAATGAATATGCAGAGTAGTAGAAAACAAGATGAGAGATGAACAGTTTGGATTCAGGTCAGGATGCAGCACACTTGACCTGATGTTTGCAGTGAGAAAGAATGTTGAGGAGAAGCTGTAGATGAGGAATGAATCGAACTGGGCATTCCTAGACATGGATAAAGCATATGACAAGGCCCCATGAAAGCTGATTTGAGCAATCCTCTGATGATTCAAAGTCTGAGAATGAAAGGTGCAATTAATGTGGGTTATGTATAAGGGCCCAATGACACAAGTACAGACAGTGCTTGAACTCACAGAGAGGTTTCCAGTGGGAGGGGTGTGCAACAGGGTTCAGCTCTAAACCCACTGTTATTCATAATGATGATTGTCTACATTAGCAAACAGGTTGGTGGGGATAGATCAACAAAGCTGCAGTGTGCAGATGATGTGGGATTACAGGCATACTCTGAACAATAACTGCAGAAAGAATAGGCTAATAGCATGCAAAACTGAAGACGCAGGGGATGAAACTAGGTACAGATAAGACAGTTGCAATGGCAGCAAATGGGAGAAATCAAAAGAAGCTGAAAACTGAGAGAGAAGAGAAAATAGTGGAACAAGTTAACAGCTTCAAGAACCAGGGAGGGGTGTTTGAAGAGAAAGTTACTCTGAATGAGAAAATCAAAATTATAATTAGAGGGGTTGCAGCCTATTGGGACAGAGTGCCAGGTATAGTATATGACAGAACTAAGCCAAGGAAACTGAAAAGTAAGGTATGCAAAGCAGTCGTGAGCCAAGTACTGCTGTATGGTAAAGAAACCTGGGCAGTGAAAGCAGAGGAGTTGAGGAAGCTAGACGTGATGGAGATAAAGTGCCTGAGATGGGTGGTAGGATGTACACTGTGGGGCAGATGAAGAAATGGTGACATAACAGCAGAAGCCACAGTAGCTGAAATAGAATAAAATAGAAGGTCAAAGAGAACAAGATTATGGTAACCCAGCCACATGTGCAGGGAAGCAGAACACAATCTGGTGATGAAGACTTGGGATAGATGGGAAGATGACAAGAGGAAATGAGGACAGCCAGCAAACAGAAGAATGGATTCTCTGAGAGAACATCTGTGACAGTCACACATGACTCTTGAAGAAGGCAGGAGAATGTCATTGAACTGAAAGTGATACTGACAGTCGACACAACACTCCGACCTTAAGAAGAAAATGGGAAAAACTAGAGGTTGATGATAATGATGGTGACATCATGTGGTTTTGAAATTTACATCAGGTCACCATTACAGGACCCACCATCTTCTACAAATTAAATACATGAATTCATCTGACTTATAAATAAATTATCCATTCCTTCACTTCACATAGCACATGCTATAGTTTACTACAAAGAAAAATGTTTCTCTTTTCAATGACTACTACAGAGGTACAGCTCAAATTATACCTGATGATCCATTAATTGATTCCTTACTAAACCCTAACTCAGTCACAATGGCGACATCTAGTTCTCCACAGCTCTATCCATATTTGGCACAAGTTACCCATTACCTCCAAATTTAGGAAGGTTCCTTAAGTGGCATCTCAATGGTTTGCCGAAGTGCAACTGCGTTATACTGCCACAAAGTTAATTACATGAACATTTTTTAACTTCATATAGTAAAACTACTTAAAGATACAGTAATTTCAGCTATACAGTGGCAACTTCAGTGCAGACTGTTCATTTATATGCTTTATGTTCATGTATGCTTTATTACTATGACTAAATGTAATATATGATCTCTAATATGTAATATATATATATATAGACGTGTGTGTGTGTGTGTGTGTGTGTGTGTGTGTGTGTGTGTGTGTGTGTGTGTGTGTGTGTGTGTGTGTGTGTGTGTGTGTGTTTGTGTGTGTGTGTCTGTCCATCCACTAGTTTGATGTGTTAGTATTATATTATTAGTTTATGTATAGTGTTGAATATGGTGAGGAGTTTTTTTTCTCCTTGGGCCTTCAAAGAAAATTAATCAATTCCAGTTGAACCACACTAGTTAACAAACAGAAAAGATAAATGCATGCATACAGACATACACACACACATATATGCATACATACACACCTACAACTAAGAGTCAATGTCAGTATTAAATAAGATTTGGTGTGTGAATTGTAATTAAATTATACAACTGCCCTAGAAAATGGAGAAATAATTTAGCCTATGTTTACATATTAATAGTCAACTCTGATGATTAGAATTTTACATTTATAATTATTACTGATTAAAAAAAAAACAGTTTTCTCTTAATGTTTTGTTCTGTCTTTTATGACTTCAGTCTTATATAAAGCTGAAATGTTTATTACTTTTTTCTTAAGATTATTTTATATTTAGGACAAATATTTGCAGTTATTTAATTGTATAAAAGAAATATTACAATAATACCCAATTATAAGTAAGATACTGTTCACTTTGTAAACACTGTGCTAGCCCAGTCTCCATATGTTATTGGCATCTTCATTAGTGATATGTCTTTTATTGTCTATTCTCGCCAATCACATATAATTACCAACTCTTCAATATTCTTTTTACTACTGCTATAAGGCATTGGCTATACACGTGTTTACGAAAGAGAATAATTAACTAAGTGCAAGTTTAGTTTTAAAAGACTAGGATGGGACTGTGTAAGCAGCAGGCACATACATGGCAGGATGTTTTAGACTAGATATCATTTTTGGGAGGTGTTTTTGTTCTGTGGTTAGGAGGATAGCTTTTTTAGCAGATCATAAGTGTTAACATTGTCTTAATGTGACCCTACATACGACAACTTTCATTAAGTACATCAGAATAGGGAAGGGACTAATTGCAGGTGAGAATTATGCTATGGCTGATGAAAGCTTAAGACACAAAAGTATAACAAAAAGTTTGTCTTCAAAAAGTTGTGATGCTCAGTCACTTTGAAATTCTGTTTAATTAAACTGAAGAGAACGTAGTGAAAGCTGTGGCAATACCATGCTTTTAAACTGCTATTATATTTAATGATTTGCTGCCTCACTGAAGCTAGCAATTTAATTATAAGACAACTCCAAACAGATGTGAAGTTTATTCCATAATAAAATGTTTTTCCTTTAAGCTAACTCACAAGAGTCATAAAAAAATTAACATTACTTTCTCAGTTCTTTTTCTGTCTAAACACAGTTCTGCAGTTTCTCTGCGTGTCATTTTTTTTTTGTGAAATATTGCATAATTCTCTTCTGGTATTTACTACACACCTATGGCATCATGTAGGCAGAAAGGCTAAACTATTCCTCAGACTTTCATGGCCTTAAGAATACAAAGTAATTTGGTAGGTCACTGATTCTAATTAAAGGGTCAATGCAAAGGTTTAAAGGTAGGTACTGACTGCAATCAATCTTTTTTGGCATGTGCTTTTAGTCAGAGATGACCGACTTTGTATCTCAGTAACAAAATGTGTCTCAAAATTAATGTCCTTTGTATAAATGAACACATTCGATAAGATACTGTAATAAGCACAGCAATCAGTAACAATATGTGTCTCAAAACTAAAGTTCTTTGTCTAAATGAACACATTCAATAAGCTACTATAAAAAGCACAGAAACATAAGTGATGATCAATTCACTTAAAATTTAGCATAAAATATACATAAGAAATGGGCACTAAAATGTACTGAAACATGTCATCACAAAAACAGACTGATGCATTTGCATGACACCATCAAAAAAGTAATCGTGTGTGTGTGTGTGTGTGTGTGTGTGTGTGTGTGTGTGTGTGTGTGTGTGTGTGTGTGCTCGTATTCTATAGTTTTGTATGTTTAATTGTTTTTTGCTTTTTTGTTTACAGTAGACGGAATGATTATTTCAGTCACCCAATAATGGAAAAGGATATGCAATTTCTCAAAGCACTGAAAACTAAAGAAGGAGATTCAGAAGTCATTATCTTTGCAAAGGTATGCAACTCTGACAGACACAAGGCAGATTTGAGATCAGGTCTGGCATAACAATTTGCATACACAATGAGTGAAGCATCCAAATATGCAGACAGGTTATGGTAGGAAAAGGAGCTGGATAACTGGACCGGAGGACTACAAGCAAAGAATGATGCTTAAAACATAAAATGACTACAGAGCAGGTTATAACATTGCTACCTTATATGTATAGTAGGTTACATTGTCACAGAGAAAAGGGAAATATGAGTATGGTGCATCCTCAAAGATAGAGTAATTAGAGGTCAGGGGTGTGCAGACAAATCCCTGCTATCAAAGGGAATGCACAGCTACTCTTCAAAAAAGTTTGGTATCCAACAACACTCAATCAAATACACCACATCAATAGATTGATGGAGGTATATGTGGTCAGCAGTATGCCATCAAGGTTTTATTAAGGCCAGTAAGTGCAAGTTGAACCAGAGCAGAGTGCAGTGATACAAATCAATGGGGTGGAAATAATGTTACAATTTTCTGGAAATCAGGAAGGAAATATGACAAATTATTAAAACACTGTGGGTAGAAGGGGAAGACAATGGAAAACAAATTAGAATGGCTTAAACAGGAAGGGGAGTTGTAAGGTAAAGAGTAAATTAATTCAGAAGTAGTGAGTTGAGCTGATAACAAGGACAGTTCATTATGGGATCAATTTCCTATCAAAGCTGCTGGAAAAAATGGAAATGGGAAACAAGTGATTGTTTACTCTGCTAGACAAGGAAGCTGTCAGAAGGTTCTGGAGAGGAAGATTTAATTGCAACACTGAAAAACTGGGTGAGATGTAAATAGATAAAGCTAATAACTAGGACTGTAGGAGAAATAATCTTTACCATTTACATATTTTTTTATGGTTTATATTTCTAAAATGTCTACACTTAATAATTAAACAGTACTATAAAAGTGAAATTACTAAGTGTATGAAGGAAAGGAGAGTGGATTAACTGGTTGGATTACAATCCTCCCTTTAGGCAACAAAGCTGAAAAAAAGTTATTGATGTATGATGTAAGGCATACAGTATAGCTGCACAGCTCGCATCCCAGTTTATAGACCAGGTTCCAAGTTAACATCTGAATGAGATAGCAAGCGTGTAAACATCTAATATTAAATATGGCTTGCTGGGCTTGTTAAGCCTTTGATATCAATTAATGTTAATGGCTGAATTTAAGAATCATCAACTTTGGTTTGGGCTATGGTGATAATATCATCACACCATAATTGTTAACATAGGAGGGGATACATTAATGATCTGTGGATAAGCAGAAGTGTACAGGGAAAGGTGTTTTCGGTTTATAGGAGGAGGTTATTGATAAATGGAGGCAAAACACATTGAAAAGCATTTTCATAGGGCAGGGAGTAAGAAATGTGGAAATTAGTAGGGTTGAATTATTTATTTATTTTTGCTAATTGTCGATTGTGTTATTCTAAGTACCCTTCAGGGACTTTATATGTTGAACTGTTAATCATTTTCAGTTTGTTAGCAATTTGCCATAGTACCATCTCCATGATCTTCCAGGGATACCCACATGCACCATGAAGAAAAAATATTAAGAAATGAGACACAGGAGGGTTAGAAGGTCCTTATATTGTTTTGTTAGGTGGGTACATTCATATTTTCAGTTTAGAATTAAATCCTCAAATGGAAAGACAGTACATTTAAAGTCATATTTCATAGCCTTATATATACAGAATATCCTCACTTCAAACAGCTATATCATATGCTCTTACCAGAGTCTCCAAGATTTTCTGTGAAGCAAGTCTGCATACATTAGCTTTAACCCTATTTCTCATACTGCGCTGCACTCTTCTCATTGAGTTCTCATGGTATGTGTTTTCCTCCCTGTCCGTTGTTCCACTTTTTTGAAGATACTGGAGTAGTGTTGACATAAGATTTATAGTATCTAATGCAGTAGCACATCTTATATTACTCTCCATGTGAACCATTCTAAACATACTCTGACTGCCGCTTTATGTGATCACCTTATGAATGCAAAGAAAGATAGAAAGATAAAACACAGAATTTGAAACAGTCTACCACTCAGTTCCTATTGAAATAGACTAGTCTATTATTTAAAAAATAGTCAAAGTATTTACTACAGCCCTTCATAGAAAGATTTAGAAGCCAGACATTCACTTAACATGTTGTTTCTTATTGGGGTCTACATTTTTACCGTGAACAATCATCTGACTACACACACACTAACTTAGTGCGGTGACTTAATTAGAATTTGGATTTGATTACCTAAGACGTCCTTGACATGAGCTCAGAATCTAGGTTTTAAATAATTCTAAAAGCTGATTGGCTGGTTAACATAAATGAAGCACATGACTGTTACCAAACCTCAGAAATTAATCATTTACTGCTTGTGCAGTTAATAGGAATCAGTGTCTTTGAAGTGGGTAACTCTGTGCATTTATAGAAATGAAAAGCAAAATTTTTATGACCGCTCTTCAAATAGCCTCAAAATTCCTTTGTATTTCTTCGTTCTGCAGTTAGACTTCAGATGCCTGTAAATTTGACACTTCTTTGAAGATTATGTGACAGTGTCACTGTTTTACTTTGAAAAAATGCATCCATACCTTATTTAAATTAATATTTCCTGTCATATCTGCTGCTTCATTTCTATGGAGATAGGCAAGTCAATTCTTTTTTGATACGGAGGAACTTCTTTACAGGTTTTAGTCTTTTTTTAATGACTCGCACTTGTAAAAGTGAAACACCACTTTGCTCTCCTTCCATTCAGTTTGACTTTACATGTCTGGGTTTAAGAAGGTCAACATCTTTGTCATACAAATGCCTACTTTATGAACAAATACAAGGAAAATAATCCTGTCACAACAATGCTTTGATTAATTCAAATGAAGGTGGCCCTGTCTCTTCCCTTGAGATACACCAGTGAAATGTTGATAGAGATTTGACTGTTTTCAACAGTACAGAACAATCCCTCTCAACACATACACACACACACACACACACACACACACACACACACACACACACACACACACACACACACACACACACACACACACACACACACAAACACACATGCATACACACACACATATACACACACAGTAAAGCCTGTGTATTGCAATGCTTTATAATGCACAGCAGAGGTGACCTTAAAAAGAAGCAAAGGAACAGTCTCTACTAATCAGAGAAAATTTGAAATCATCCACCTGTTGACATCCTTGCTTGGTTTAAATTCTCTGAGATGTTTAAAACAAACAATTATATAGACTCCTTGCTCATATGGGCAATTTGCATGTCTGTTGCTACTGTCACATACTGCTTCTTCTCCTGACTGAAGGCCAAGTTGCGTTATAAATGAACTTGAGCAGGGTAACAATACAAGTAGTATCTCTTAAAACAATGGCGCTAATTTCTATCTCTATCTTTACTTCAGTATAAGTTACTCTGACCAGGTTCCCTTACATATGCAGCAGTAACACACAGACTGTTTATTACTCAATGTATATTACTTATTGTGTGTGTGTGTGTGTGTGTGTGTGTGTGCACCTTTGTGTATTTGTAATCACAAAGGGCAGAACAGCTCCTTTATTATCCATTCCATTTATGTATTTAGTATTGTAGTTCCATTTACATTCTGTGAATTTGTTTATCTATGAAATATAATATCTAGTGCACTTAGTAAATGCTATATAGTTATGTTGTACTGGTAGATAATAGCCTTCACCAAAATATTGTTTTATAACCTTATATTGTACCATTAGTGAAATATTTTGCTCATAACTGAATTTCTTGTATTTCCCTGAAGAACAATACAGTTAGTTGTATTAGTGAACTCCTGTGTCTGCTCAGGTAGATAACCTGCTCCTTAAAATGTGATCTTTTTTGTGCATTCAGAAATGTCATCATGTCTGTTAAACATACTATGTACTATAAGGCAGAGTACAGCTTTGAACAACTTCAACTAATTCTCAAAGCTCATAAATTCAAAAAAATGGTAAAGTGCCTTAAATAAATGACAAATAAACCCACGTTTTCGTCTCTGATGAAGTTATAAGATGAAAACGTGGTAAAAACAGTTAAAGCATTTGTGTGGATTTATCTTTTTTATCAGCGTGCTTTGGCGTCAATACTAAATTTTTCTTGACTGATATCCAGCTTGCCTTACCAGTGCCTTCCTTTTGGGTTTATAATTCTTAAAGCTCCTTACAACCTAAATCAATTTGCCATTTAGAAGTATCAAGTTCTTATTCTTCAAAGGGCAGTAGCCTTTCATTCCTCATTCAGCAAACAAGTTAAAGTTCAATTAGGCATCCTATCAAAAGTCTAGTATACCTATTGTACAATCATGTTTGTGATAGTTAAGGTATTTTTCATAAAGTTCCGCTTCATTCACACTGATATGAGAAAACAAGGATAAGTGAACAAGTCCTTGCACTCACAAAAGTACAAGGGCTTCATCCACTTACATAATACAACTAGCTCTGTGGTTGTACAGCCTTGTAGTAAGTTATACGTTCTCTAATTCTTAGGATCTTCCCTATATAAACTTAATTTATTTGATACTGAAAACTAAGAGTCCCCAAAAAATATATGTGTAACATCTGCTCAAAATGTTATTTAGAATGAGCAATATAAGCAGTTTTATTAGAGTGCTAAACATTTAAAATAGTGGATTTCAGACAACCAAGGTGGCCTGAGGGAAACTGGATGAATATTTTAACTGAACAGTCATAACATTGAGCATATATGTAATATGGACTTGCAATATACTGTTTTAATATCTCTATTCTGTATCAAGTATCTCTTACTGTATATTGAATATAACATCATAAATTAAATTGTAGAATCTGTCAAGTGTGCGCCAAAAATACTCACTGAAATTTAACTTGTGATGATAACTTTTTGCGGTATTATTAACACAGTTGGGAAGGTGGTACTGCCAACTTTTTGATAAATGTTAATTTTATGCAAACATATTATCATTTTATAATATACATCTACTTGATTGCTTTATCACAGAGTGCAGTGTTAAACTGGTTAAAAATGTTCTTGCAACTTGTACTAGCTATTTATTCTATAACATTGAAAAGACTCCCTGTATCATATACTATAGTACCAGTGAATTTTAAAGAAATGCCCTTGTTCCCTTACAGGTCTTGGTAGAGAACTCAAGGTGGAAAAACTCTTAACAAAATGAGATCATTAATTGCTAGGAAAATGTTACACGGCCTAACAATTTCAGACTAATGTCTGATGGAATATAATAATGACAACACTCTTGTATTACTCATTTATGAATCTCAGCCCAATACACACACACACACACACACACCTATATATATATATATATATATCTATATATATATATATATATATATATATATATATATATATATCTATATAGATATATATAATATATATATATATATATATATATATATTTTTTTTGTAAAATACCTGTCTATGCTTTCTAGTTTAGCAAATTACATATCATTATAATGACCTGTGAGGCCTCATTTCAAAAGAACTGCTTTCAGTGCAAGTGGTCACTTATGCTGAGAGAAGGTCTTTTGGAAACTGACCGCCAGTCTAAGCCTGTTTATAGATAGGCCTTACAAAGAAGTAAGTCACTTGCACTGAGAAAAGGCCTTTTTGAATCTGGCCCATGATGTTAGTTTAGGAGTAGTCTAACTATCAATGTAGACAGTGTCAAAACATCACCATTTATAAATACAATAGTGTTTAATATAGTTTACTTAATACCATGCAGTCTCTTTGAATTGTATTAAAGCATTTTGTTTAAATTTCGGGTTATCTCCTGTTAAGGTCCACACATCTTTATAGACATTAGCTTCTTTAATAGCTTCATTGTTTGTATTTTACCTTTTTGAGAGGTAACACCAATGCAAAAAGGTGCTGAGTAACACCAATGCAAAAAGGTGCTGATTGTTCTCTGCAAGTCAGTGGTGTGATTGCCATTGTTGTACAGCTGTCCAGTTGTACATGCGTGCAGTATTTGTATTCATCTATGCAGCTATGATTAAAATTGTGGCTGCTTAAACAACTTGCTTGCTAATGCAGATCTTTGCTACAGTTTCTGAAAGATGTTTCAGAAAGTGAAAAAGCTATTATGTATAAACATTACAGCTCTTTGCTGTCCATAATGATAGAGGACTTTTGTGGTCCTTAACTCTGGTTGTGGTGAGAGCACCAACTTAGGATTGCCGTGAGTGCCAACTGGCCAAGCTACAGCTCTCTTGCATAGTATCACTGCATCAATTTGTACTTCATTATAGCCCTTGCTTTTGTTTATGCCAGAATATGGTTTGTGGCAATCAGCATAACTGTGCAGCCAGCAAGACCAGGGAAGTGATTTATTTATTTTTAGTTTTACCACCTAGTGCTAATATATTACTGATTTTTGCTATTGTTTTCTGTGTAGTTTGGAACACTTAAAATATGTTTATCTTGTGAAAGAAGTTACATTTCCTTGAGGTCTGTGCAACTATCTAGTCCATGCACATAAATAAGAAGTTTTCTGTGTGGATGTTAGGTTTGTTTTTCTGTAGCTGTTACATCGCTCTGCTTTGCAAACTGTTGCTTTCCATTTGACTGAGCTGCTGTGAGCTGCATAGGAGTGCTACAGCTGCTGATGACTGTAACTTACATTTCAGATCTGACCGTAAACTAGCCCCCTCAGGACTACAAATGTGATGATTTCTTTATCACTTAGCATCCAGAGCTATGTGCTATTAATTTTGCCACTTTTGATACTGCATTATGACAGAAGATAAGTTTGCTAGTGGTCTGGATGTCTACTCACATCAAACATAAGATTAAATAGCTTTCAAAATGACTGTTAGCTTTTTTTTCTAAAGCTGTTATATTGCTCTGTTTTGGCAAGATATACTTGATCATCCCTTTGCCAGGTATTTCCAGTATGCTCATAAACCCTCTGCTATGTATGCTTTTAACATATTTTTTGTCTATTAAGCAGGATTTAACGGACTTGAATAGATGAAATATTCTAGTATAAACCAGTTCACATACTGTACACCATATTCTGGAACCGCATAACTGAATTGATTACCAGTTACTACACTAGATATTCTGAAGCAATGTGCATATTGTTTCATGAATACTGACACCATGTACTTGTGCTGTACACTTACTCTACATGTAAGATGTACAGATGTGTGCTAAATGTGCAAGTTATCTTCTCATCTAACCATACTGTCTTTGCCTATCATGTTATCAGTACTCACTGCCAACTCACACCAGCATGCCACTCTCCAAAATATAGCCCACCTTATGATGCTACTCACCAAAATATAGGCCAGCTTACATTGAGATACATTTCTCTCCCTATGTAAGGCCCCAAGGCATTAACTTGGCAAAGAGATTCCTCATCAAGACAAAGACCATCCACAAGCTGCTTATATATATATATATATATATATATATATATATATATATATATATATATATTTATATATATATAGCATCATCCAACACAAACACTGCAAAAAGGGGTCACTAAGCTGGCACATCCAAGCCATTATTACTTTGTTGGTCAGTTGGTCATCCACCACACACAGAAATATTGTAGTCCTAAATGACTCCATAGTGAGACACACAAGTGTACTGCTCACAAGACTGATATAGGAAATGGAAATATTGTAGTAATAGATGGCTCTATAGTGAGACACACAAGTGCACTGCTCACAAGCCTGATATAGAAAATGGAAATATTGTTCAGAAATAACTCCATAGTGAGACACACAAATGCACTGCTCACAAGCCTGATATAGGAAATGGAAATATTGTAGTCATAGATGGCTCCATAGTGAGACACACAAGTGTACTGCTCACAAGACTGATATAGGAAATGGAAATATCGTAGTCATAGATGGCTCCATAGTGAGACACACAAGTGCACTGCTCACAAGACTGATATAGGAAATGGAAATATCGTAGTCATAGATGGCTCCATAGTGAGACACACAAGTGCACTGCTCACAAGCCTGATATAGGAAATGGAAATATTGTTCGTAGGTTCATAGGTTCATAGGTAGGTACTAGGTTATCTGCCCGAGGGCATTTATAAGCCTAGCCAGAGTGTGTCTGCTTACGCCACCCCATTGATTAATTAACTGAGCGTCTGTCAAGCAGAACCAATGAAGTGATCCCAGGGGCGTATTTTCTGTTACCCATCCACTCGTCAAGGTTTCTCTTGAAGAGTGTTAGTGAGGGGCTCTGCCTGATGTAGTTTGGAATTTTGTTCCAAAGCATGGGGTGTCTCTGTGACAGGAATCCATCCCTCCAGCATGTTCTATTTATTGTTGTGGCAAGGTTTAGCTCACTAGAGCGCATGGCTCGCAGTGACTTGGATTTCTTTAGGTGGAGCATTTCCATCAATTCTGAATTGGACATGGCTTTGTAAGTCAGGCAGAGATCACCTCTGAGTAAGCGATATGCCACTGAGTACAGCCGAAGTTTTTTCAGTTGGTCTGCATAAGACATATGTTTGAGGCCAGTAATCCTTTTGGTGAGGTACTTTTGTGGTCGTTCCAGCTGTTGGAAGTGTCTTGTAAGGTACATCCCAAATGAGGCATTGTACTCTATGATGGGTCTGATGAGTGACGAGTAGAGGGGCACTATAACCTCTTTATTTCTAGATGCAAACCCTTTAGAAATTAGATGGGCAACATAGAAGCATTTCCTAACTACTTTGGCAATATGATTGTCAAAGGAGAGATTTCTATCTACCTGGGTCCCCAGATCTCTTATTACCTCTTCTGTATTAAGGGGGCTGCAACCTATGTGGTAATTTGTGGGTGTTTTGTTTTTCCCAAATGGGATGACTATGAATTTTTTGGCATTTAGCTTGAGGCCATGACTTTGACACCAGGTGTCCATCTCAGTAAGGCCTTTTTGGAGGATGCCCGTGTCAGCCGGAGAGTCAATTATGGCTCCCAGTTTACAGTCATCAGCGAACCTGGTTAGCCATAGTCCTCCTGTGTTTGCCTGTACTTCTGAGAAGTATATGCAGAACAGTAGGGGTCCCAGGACCGAGCCTTGTGGGACACCCCTTGTGACCGGTTTAGAGTTGGACCTGGAGCCTGCTAGTCTTACCGCGTGAGTTCTGTCTGTAATCCAGTTGGCAACCCATCTTGTGACGTAGGGGTTTATGTTCAGGCTGGTGAGTTTTTCATTAATACCTGAGTGAAGAGTGGTGTAGAATGCCTTGGCGAGGTAAAGGTAGGCTGTGTGAACCACCTTTCCCTCATCTATGGCCTTGGTGACTGTCTCAAAGAAGTCAACCAGGTTTATTAGGCATGATCTGCCCTTAACAAAGTTGAACTGGGTTGGGTCAAGTGTTTGGAGGTTCCCAATGTCTTTGTTAATGAGTTCCATGATGATGCGCTCCATAGCCTTGCAGACCAGGCTAGTCAGGCTTATGGGGCGATAGTTACCAGGGTCAGTTGTGGCCCCTCCTTTGTGGAGTAGAATAACTATTGCTGTGCACCTTTCTATGGGCACGTAGCCCATGGAGAGACTGAGGATGAACAGCGTGTTTAGGTGGGGGGTTAATTTGTTCTGTAGTTCATGCAAGACGCATCTTGGGACACCATCTGGCCCCATTGATGCTGTGTTTTTGGCTTTTGAAAGGGCTGTTTTCACCTGTGCGTCTGTGATTTCCAGGACACTAGACTTTTCCGGTATTGTTGTGGGCCCTTTTGGAGGTGAGGGGGGGGGGTGAAGTTTGCACTGAATCTATCTGCCAGGATGTTGGCAATATCAGTAGGTTCAGTATAGTTTGTGCTATTTTGCACTAGCTCAGAGCATATCTGTGAGTTGCCACTTAGATTCTTAACATAGCTAAAGAAGGCTTTGTGGTTATCTTTCAAATCCTTGGCTATTTTTCTTTCGAAGTCAGCCTTGGATAATTTTATGAGGGACCTTAGTTTCTTACTGATACTGATCAGGGATCTCTTTCCTTCTTAGGATTTGCTTTTTTTCTGAACTAGTTTCCTCCTTTTATTGTATAACCTGTTTATGGCAGGTGTCCACCAGATGGGATTCCTTCTCTTAGGGGAGTGAGTCTTGGTTTTGCTAGGGATGACACGATCCATGCATTCTTGTAGGTACTCATAGAGTGCATTTGTAAAGAATTCTGCATCTTGGGCAGCGTTATCCTTTAGAGTGGGGGCTGTGAAACTTACCACCTCTGTCTTAAGTAAGGTGAAGTTTGCTTTAGAAAAGTTTTTCACTGTGGTTTCCTTGGTTAGGGGTGATGGAGGGGTGTGGACATCCAGCGTGATTAGTTTATGGTCTGATCTAACCAGTGACAGGTTGACCTCCGGTGCGGAACACCTGTCGCCCATGTTGGTGATGACCAGGTCCAATATGTTTTCACCTCTGGTAGGGGAGTTTACCAGCTGATCCAGGGTGTTTGAGTTGATAAATTCCAGGAAGCACTGAGCCTGGGAGTTTGTACTCAAGTAGTTTTCCCAGTTAATGGTAGGGTAATTGAAATCGCCCAATATCAGGGTGTTCGGTAGGACCTTCATGTTTTCCAGTGTCTTCAGAAAGGCAGAGTGGCGGTCCTGGGTCATGGAGGGTGATCTGTAGCAGGCCACAATTTGCATTTCAGATTTGCCCGATGTTAGTTGCACATGTATGATCTGAGAGGTATCATGCTGCTGTGCCACTAACCTGGAGGTGTAGGTATCCTTGATGACTGTGGATACACCCCCTCCTTTTGTGTTTCGGTCTGTATTCTGTGGCCGAAATGTGTGGTATGAGTTGTAGCCCAGTAGTGCTGGAGTGCTCTCTGAAGCCTTGAACCAGGTTTCAGTTATTGTAGTCATAGATGGCTCCATAGTGGGACACACAAGTGTGCTGCTAACAAGACTGACACAGGAAATGGTGACAGTGATCTGTGTCTCATAGTTGATTAGGGGTCTCATTTCCCTTCTCTCTGGGTACAAGTCTGATGTGGTTGTTGCTCATGTGGGTGTGCATGACTTGAGAAATACATTCTTGGATTATATGAAGAGAGACATGGGGTGCACCTAATCTCAAGCAACATTTACCTTCACAGAGAAAGATACCAGAATATAAACAAAAAGGAATGATTTCAATTGGCTTAGATACAGGTAACATTCTTACAGGATCCAGTGTGTATTTGACTCAAGGGAGAAAGATTACGTTCCTAATAGTCTGCAAAGTATGGCCTGCAGTTCATCTGTCATGGATTGCATATATTGTCAAAAACATTTCCACACCATACAGTCTGTTTTAGGTATGGTCAATTTGCTTCTTCTTCTAACTAGACTATGGGAAATCATGGTAACATGACAGCATAAACTTAACACTCCTCAATGCTAGAAGCGTTAGTAAGAAATTACCATCAGTAGAAGCCAATACTGACATCTGCATCATAAGTGAAACATGGTTCCATTTCAGAATTAACATACGCTTCCTTATCAGGATTCAATGTCTTTATCCATTTTGGCTCTCTACTGAGGGAGTTACTTTTCCCAAAGTTTGTGTTAACATGTTCTTCTACAATTCCATTACATTTAGACTTAAAAGCAAAGCAATAACCTTGAACTTCTCCAAATGCTAGTAACTATCAGAAAGATGCTTTACCATATCCTAACCAAATACAGATTCCCTTTTATCTCACCCAGTTCCCAGAAGGGATACCAAAACAAGCTTCAGTTCTATGCTGTTTACCTAAACACTCTTATTATTAAAGCTTTTGGGTATCTATCTATAAATGAGCAAATTTCTGCTACCACAAATAAATATGCAAAATACGTCCTAGACTTCATCAATGCAAACTTTCTAGACCAGATAGCACACTCTCCTATTAGGGGTTACTTTCTAGACCAGATAGCACACTGTCTTATTAGGGGTTCAGTCTTACTGGACTTGGTCATCAAAAATATAGCACCATTATGTGGAACACCTATAGATACCATATCACTGCTCAGATCTGACCACCTTTCAGCATTTCTTTTTACCATTAGGACCTAATCCACATGAATAAAAAAGTTACCATCTTTATTGATTTCTGTAAGACAAATTCATTGCAGGCAAGTGATGACCTGAAGCCTTAGGACTTCAATCCAAAGTGCATACAACAGCCTAGTATACAAGGTTCTTAAATGACCTTGTGCTATATGACCTCTTATATGTTCACAAAACGTGTAACTCCACAAACAACCATATAAGAGACCTAAACCACCAATACAGCATAAGCTCAATCTGTTGGTCAGACATATATAGACATATATAGCTTCCCAAAGAATTTCTTTGATCTGTTGCATACTTCCCCTTGGTATTAATGCAGATCACTAACTGTATTATGAACGTAAAAAAAAACCCACCTGCATGATATATTATTACTGCATTTTGCAGTAGCACATATGGATAGCATCTAATTTTCTCTGCACTGATTCAGTCTGTTCAACCTTAAACCGACAATACTGGAATAATGTAGAATTAACTTCAAAAGACAAGGTTATAAGTTATTACAAGTGTAAAATGTGCCTGGATTTGAAGTTGTGTAGGCTTTTTATGTCTAAATGGTCAAGTTTGATTCCCATGTCTGAAGTCCAGGTACTAAATACACAGGTCAAAAGACAATTAATTCCATATGAGCACCACCCCTCACATGTATTCTATTATACTTTGCCAAAATGTTAAGTTTTTTTGTTATTGTATTTATTTATTTTTTTGCTGTCATTTGATTTACAACATCAGAGTAATGAGCACATTTTGCGCAGAGAGGATGGATGAGCAGATCACTTAAGTTGATTTTATGTTTGTGTGACACATTGTCTGATACTCTTAACATGTTCATAGCAGGCATTTGCATTGAGATCAAATGTTATGAAGAAGGATGTTGAGATAAGAACGGACTGCAATAAAGTACTGTCCCTTAGAATTTATTTTAAAGTGGTATCTGCTATACTTCAAAAAACTGAAGTGGTTGTTAGGAATTGTATGTTATTTCTTTAACTGCAAGGGTCAAATCAGCCACAAAATGTAGCCGTGAAAAAGAAGACTGGAGTCAAGACTACAACCCAGGAATGTAACTGACCCGGACGTTGAACTAATTACTAAAGTCAATTTTACTTTTTGAGTCACTGACTTGCTGAATCAGATGACATAATTCCTGGGATGGTACAATATTTACATTCTCTCTATCTCTCTGTAACATACTCAACCTTCTGACCCCCCCCCCCCAGTAAATATATACTATGAGCAAGTTGTGGGAGATTGTTCCATAATATAACTCTCCACTATATCAAACTCAAGTGTGGATCCTTCCACAGCATTACAATGACTGACAAAAAGTACTGGTATGAGATACAAAGTTGTTTTAAATATCGGTTTGCCTTTCCAAAGCATGTGTTTTAATGGTGTAACAAATTATCTTTGCTAAGCTGCAATGTCTGTTCAAAGAGTTTTTCCTCTGTTGCATTGGCTAAAAAAAATAAACATAAACAAGAATTTCATTCTCTTAGTAGCAGCAGGCTTCATTTTCTCAGGTCCCCAGTTCTTGATTCGCTGTTAATATTAGCAATAAGTGTACCTTCACATGCTAAGAACATGGTCCTTTTGACAACCTTTGTAGAAATGGGTCCTTTCAAAATTACCTCTGTTTCTCCACATTTTTGTACTAGTAAGATGTGGTCATACACACCTTGAAATTTCTGGATGCCTAGACTTCACAGCAATCTTAGAAATAGTAAAGTCATCATTTTTTCATTTGGACAGATTAGTATGGGTCAACAGATCTTTAGCAACATATCTAATATCTGCATCCATTTATCATTAGAAAATGCAATATCAACGCCTCTACCACAACCAACTATGCTTTCTGGGAGGCACATATTGGTTAATCCAGTTTCTAACCCATTTTTCTCACTTTCATATCATTAACTGCATTCTCATTTGCTGTGAAAATGAAGCAGTGTCCTTTACTGCCCTCTTGTGGTCACACTTGTTGCACCATCATTACCACCTACTGGTAGTCTCTCCAATGTATTACCAGCCCAAGGTTGTTTTTTCTTGTACGGCATGCTAGGGGACTACCTCTGGATTTGACATTGAATTATTTCCTTTCATGAAAAAGCCTGGCAAATTAATTTGCTTTTGATGACATCCATTGCATGCTTTTATCTGCTGTAGCTAGTCCACATTCGTCTTCCATGTAATTTAATTCTGATTCAATACTCTCTTCTTCCACATCCTGAATACATCCCTTAAATAAGTTAATGCAATCAAATGAAAGATGAGGTACTTTCAATAAATCCATGTTACATTGGGGGAGGTCAGCATGATGGGAATTAAAAGTCATTTTAGAAAGTTAACTAAGTTAACATATTAGGAACAGTTAATGCAGAATAACTCCTTTCTTGGAATTCATTTGAACAATTTAATTGAGTTGAATAGTCAGTGATGTCTGTCTTAGCTTACTAAGAATGATTCACAAGTTAAAATGGAGAAAAGAGAAACAGGAAGTTTGACCAAAATGAGTTCACTAGCTTCTAGAAGTAAGAGGTTCCACCCTCATAAAAAAGGCTTGATAAATGCAATCAAGCTATATTATTAAAATGACATTACCACCTTATGTACATCTTAATTGTCTAACATTGGCTCATTTTCATTGTTTGCATACTTACTTATAGTACAGTTGTTAACTAGGTAGGCATACTAGTTCTTAGATCCTGTTCACTCATGACCCAAAATTCATGTCAGTCACAGATACATAAAAGGGTACAGCCTGTGATAACAATAACGTAATACACTGAGTTCAGGTATCAAATACAGTATAGCCTTTCAGTAGGAACATATAATGCCACAACATACTGAATGAGATAGTGAGGGTAAAGGTGAACAGCCAGTGTTGGCAGTCCCATCAAGGTGGGGGGAGTTGTGCATATGCATATAAGACAGGCTGGATATTAAGTCAATCTGACTGTGGACCAAGGTGCATGGTCTGCTTTTTCAGGTAGTGCCTGTAAACTAGGCGGTTATTAGTGGACGCGTGGAACCTACATCCATCACTTGTGCCTACACCTGGTCCATGAATTGGTAGGACATGTATTGTTATTCCAAATTATAATATTGGTGCCATAGCCCATGAAAATTATATCCTTCCTGAAAGTTGACCCTGAGCCGCAACTTTCAACTCTCCTCTCCCAGTGTCTATGTACACCAGGAAGCAGTGCAGACTAAAGATAGAGGCCAACAAATTGAAGGACTAGATGGTCCTGGAAGTTAGGGAACATGTTTTTTTGTATACTTTTTTATCTCTCTTGCCTTCCAGCCATCTCTTCTCCCAAATCAATCGGCCTACTTCTTCTCATTAATTGTGAGAGAAAATCATGGAAGACCATCATCCAGGCAGCCATCGTTTTTCTTTTTCTTGGCAGTGACCTAACACCACCTCTACAAGCAGCTTTCTTGCATAAACCTTTGTACAAGGGCCTACTATGCCTTCCTTATCACTATGTCCTGCATTTCTTTATACATGTTCCTAGATAGCTGCATGTCACAGCTTTGCAATGCTAAGCCCATGATCCCAGCCCATATGTAGCACTCTACACACTTTGTAACACAAATGTCAGTGTCACCGCAGACAGGGTCCCATTTTCCTCTGGGGATAACTGCCCACCCTTCCTGGTTGTCTTCTCTAATTCCTCAGACATTAGTCAGACTTAGGTTATATGGCTCACAGTCAAGGATTCATGTGCTTATACCATGGAGCTGGGAAAAACAGACAACAACCAAAAAAAAAACACTAACAATTTGCTGACAGTCGCAAAAGGTGCTTCTGCAACTCAGTTTTTGTGGAAACTAGGTGAGAGTCACAATGCCATCCATCCCACTTAAGTGATACTATGTAAAGTTGACACTGTAGTAAATAGAATGACTGCTCCAACAAGGATATTTATTTTATACAAGCTACTGCTTAGGCACATTAACAGCTATAGTCTGTTATATGATGCACAGTGGGGCTTTCAGAATGCTTTCAGTACATTCAGCACTCTGGTAATGGCCAATGAAACCATTTATTACAATCTCAATAAGGGACTTATTACTGTAGGTATCTTTGTTGACATGAAAAAGTTTTTTGAAACAGTAAACCATACCCTTTTTTTCAACAAACTAAAACAATCAGTAAAAAGGTCACACAGAAAAACTAGTTAGTAAAAACGACAAGAAAAATCTAGCCAAAGCCAGAGTTTCCACTGTGTGATTCCTTAAACTTCTTGTATTAGAGGCATATGGGATATATGCAAATGACTCATTAAGTACATCAGGTGTTTCAGCTATATGGCAGTTCTGAATGTCCATGACTTTTTTCTTTTTAAGTCTGTTATGGAAAAATTCAGGCCAGTAAAGCCAAACCCCACTAGCTGTGAACATGCATGTTTCAACCTTCTTATGGCTTCATCAGCACAGCATAGGTGAACTGTCTGGCTAGCCTTTAGAAACACAGGGTTGTTGTACCCAGTTGATGTACATAATCATTAGGGTGTCTACAAAATATCCTAACTAGCAAACTAAAACAATGAGTAGAAAGGTCACACAGAAAAAGTAATCTAATACAATCTAATACAAGAGGTTTAAGGAATCACGCAGTGAAAACTCTAGCTTGGCTAGATTTTTCTTGTAGTTATTGTTTTTTGCACTTCTTTAAAGTTGATTTTCAAACTGCTGCAAGGACTGCTGTTTTGCACTGAAATACATTGTATCTAGTGTTTCTTAGTTAGTATTGGACATCTGTCTGTGGTATACATGCAATTACCAGAAGTTTAAATTTCCCAATAAAAAAACACCTCAGAAGTTTACCTCAGTCCTGTGCTACTCACAAGGCAACTAGTTTGTGCAGTGAGCAGCATTTATGCATTTAGTTAGGAAAATTTAAGTTGATCTTACCTTATTATAATATCGAGGAATACCGCTGCTCAGAGAACATCTGGTTTGGGTGCTGGGCAGCATCGCTGGTTAGGTTAGCTGCAGATTACACCATGTAAGCACCCTTCTCTTGTCCCTTTACAAACATCCTCCATGCCTATCCATTACAAGTACACATTAGGACCTGCAACCATGGATGGACACTTTCCTGCTCTCTCTGCATCCAGGTTGGGGGACATGGGCATCCTGAGGCAATGTAGCAATTGCCTTATGAATGCTGACAACCATTTAATTCTCAGACAAATACAGTATGTGAGATATGCAGTTACAGAATGACCCTAGAAGTTAAAATCTCACATACAGACAAAAAAAGCAGCAAACAGGCTGTCAGCAACTCACACACATCATTCACTGCACCCACAAAGAACCACACACACATAGACTCACATGTGCAGAGGTGCTCACATGTAACTTACCCAAACCTCAAAGGTATCTCAAGTGCAGTCCTCAGCAACTATGCATGCACACAAACAAGACAATTTCTATCACAATACATAAAACCACATCTCACTGTGTATCAACTACCAAGCCCATAAGGCAAAACACTCCACAACCCAATAATTTGGTCATAGAAGACTCCTTTGTAAGACACAATGATGTCCCTCTTACCCGGCTGGATAAGAAGAAGATTATATAGTTGCCTGTCAGGATCCAGGATCCACCAGACCCTAAGTACCAGTATGACTCTGTCATAGTCTCTGTAGGCATAAATGACTGAGACATACTTACTTGGACTATTTGAAGGGAGACATGATTGAGCTCTCAGAATATGTGTCACAACCAGGTATGAGCCTCGCAATGAGCAGCATTCTACCAATTGCAAGGATGATGTCACAATACCAGCAGAAAATTATCAATTTTAGCAATTGGCTTAGCTACTTGTTTCATTACAAAGGGGAACAACAGTTGTCAGCCTGGAGGACATGCTTGACAGGCCACACAGCTTTACCAGGGATAGTCTTCATTTGTCATCTCTAGGTTTTTGGATATTGGCTAAAACATTATACACCCCTACATTGACTTTTTTAGGCATTGCCAAACAGACAAATCTTCCAACATAAAAAAGCTACTCAGGACAAGCTGAAGGTGGTACTGCTCAATGTTAGAAATCTCAACAAGAAACTGAACACCCTGGAGATTGCTGACATCTGTGCAGTTCCTGAAACATGGCTCAAAGCCATGGAAACACTACAACAGTCCATGGTTATAATGCTTTTCATACATTCTGACCACCCACTGAACAAGAAAGAGCAAAAGGTGGAGGTATATTTATCTACATAAAGGATAAGCACTCCTCAAGGCTGGTCAAACAAAATGACATGCTTGAGTTACTCCATGTCCAACTACCCATGGGAAAAATCCTTTTACCATATTCTTGACTGCTACAGGTCCCCCACTACGAACCAGGAAACACATACATAATACCTGAAGTTAGTAGAATCACTCACCATCCAGTCCAGTATCATACTCATGGGTGATTTTAACTACCCCTTCATTAATTGGGAGGCATATATGACAACTAACATGCATACCCAAAGATTTCTTGACTTACTAAATTGAAATGCCCTGGAGTAGCTAGTCTGCCTTCTTAATTGGAGAATAAATATCCTAAATGTAGTAGTCACAAATAAGTGAGGGTGCTGCATACCCCCTGCCCCAGGTATGATGTCCTCATTAGTAAGATCTGATCACAAAGTGATCTCATTTGAAATAAAGGTAAAACTAGTCCCCCACCCCCACATAACCCCAAACTTTAAGAATTTCTCTAAGGTATATTACCCCTTGTTAAGGGAAGGCATAGTTAGTGTCCAAGCTCTCACAAATTCAGAAAACACCAGAAACCTATGCAGAGGTGTATGCAAAAACACTGTATGACCAAGTGCACAGAAACAGCAGTACCAGATTGAAATAAACCCATATCAAACTGCAAAAACATGACATGCTGGTGGGCCCCTGGTATTAATATGTTGTACAACAAAAGAAAGAAAGAAAGAAATTCCTTTTTAGAAGTAAGAGGGAATGTGCACGACAGAGAAAAATGTCCTTTATTAGTCTAAATAAGCAAGTCAGGGAACTACTCTAGTCTCTGAAAGCAGACTTCGAGGTTAAAATGGCCTCCAAAGCAAAGGATAACCATAAGGCATTTTTCAGTTATGTCCGCAATCTTAAGGGCAACACCCTACAATTTGCAGAACTAGTTGTAGATGGCATTACCCATACTCAGTCAGAAGATATAGCAAATCCACTGGTCAACAAATTCAGCTCAAATATCACCCCCCTATCACCCCCAGTTCTCCCCCAGTAAATACCTTCCACCACTCCACCTGCAAATATCACCAAGGAGCAGGTTGCCATTGAGCTCCCTAAAGCTAAAAACATGGCTTCAATGGGGCCTAACAATATACCAGGTTGCCTCTTAATAAACAGGTTAAATCATGACTTATCAGGGCCATGAGGATCTCTATTTAACCACAGCCTCTGGACTGGTTTTACCCTATAGACTGGAGAAGAGCAACAGTCATCACTCTGCATAAAGCAAGACCATATCTACTGACCCAGGAAATTATGCCTACTGAATCTGGTGGATTTCTTAGAGAAAGTCAATATGGCCATGGTTGAGGGTAAAACAGTACATACTGTCTACCTCAACCTGGCCAAGGCATTTGACACAATTCCCCATTCAGGTTTTATAAACAAACTCACAAAACTGGGCATAAATCCCTACATCACCAGATGGGTAGCCAGTCTGCTTATGGACAGGACACATGTGGTTAATGTTGGTGAGTCCAGATCCAGCAAGAAGCCAGTTACTAGTGGTGTGGCATGGAGTTCAGTTCTGGGACCACTCCTGTTCGGAATATACTTCTCTGAAGTCAAGGTTAATTTGAAATGCCTCTGGATGACAAAGTTTGCTGACAACTGCAAGATGGGGACAATCACTGAAGCTTCCAATGATGTTGATATCCTTCAGGAGGGTGTAGATCAGACAAATGACTGGTGTCAGAATCATGGCCTAAAACTAAAGGTGAAAAAATGCATTATAGTACCCTTTGGGACGTCAAATACCCCTGCAATTTACAACATCAATAGCACACCCCTAAGAGTATATTCAGAGGTGAGACATCTAGGTACACAGATAGATAGTAGCCTGAACTTTGACTGCCATGTGTTCACAGTGAGAAAGTCATCCTATGCGGCACAACTAATAAGTAAAGGTATGGCATTCAGATCCAAGGAAATGATAGTCCCACTATACTCAGCCCTCACTAGACTAATAATTGAGTGCAATGTGCCATTTGGCATGTACTTGACTAGGCATGTAAAGCAATTGAAGCAACTTCAGATGTTCCTCACAAAGAAAAAATATGGTGTAAACAACATGTCCTGTGTGGGTAGACTAAAAGTCTATCCCTTTATTCTCCTATCGACTATTAAGGGGTGATCTATGCCTGATCTACAAGGCAGTCACAAGTTCATCCCTGATGGAACTGCTATACATCTGCAAGTCAAACAGCATGACGGTCACCCAGTCTAGGGATGTAAACTTAGTCAGCCATTCAAATGAAAAATGTTGGAGAGACAGTTATCTGTCTCAGAGATTCCCCATTCTTTGGAACAGGCTTCCTATTCATGTTAAACAGAGCCTTTCCCTGGCCCTCATCAAGCACTTGGATCAATGGATGGAGAATCACAAATTCACACCTGGGGTAGTGCCTTTGCCCCTTATGGACATGAGCAATCTGTATGATACCCAAGGCATAAGTACAAACCCATGCCATCCTCCTAGGGGCTATATATTGGGTATATATATATATATATATATATATATATATATATATATATATATATATATTTATATATACACACACACATATATATATATATATATATATATATATATATATATATATATATAGGTAGCGAAACCTTAGTCTAAACTGCTTTTGGTTAATATGCAAATGGTTGACAAAAAAGGTCTAAACTGAAAAGGCTGAGAAAAACATAGCACATCAAAAAACAATGTTTTTGCAGGGGGCAAGCTCCCTTGCATACCACATACCCTCTGCTAATTAAATATTCCAAATTTGAGGTCTCACTAGAGTGGGGAAAGTGCATATACCCCTCACTGGTGTAGTATCAATTCTGTTAATATTATCTGTTTTAGACCTTTTTTCGTGACCATTTGCATGATGACGAAAGACAGTTTAGACTGAAGTTACTAGACCCATAAATATATATATATTTTTTTCTCTCAATGCACCCTGACTGGATTTTTTAACCTTATACTAGCTTCATTGAATCCTGTTATTATGTTTTGAATTTGCTATGTACTATTAAAACAGTTCTGATTACAAAGACAGTGATGTAATGTTAGCCTTTACAGTGGTCTTTTTATAACAAATAATGTCTTGTTTTCGACAGCAAACATGGATTCATGGGGCAATTAGAAAGTGATTTGTGTCTTTACTATATATATATCTATATATCTAGATCTCTCTCTCTCTCTCTCTCTATATATATATATATATATATATATATATATATATATATATATAGGTCTACTTCAGTAGAATGACTTTACACTTACCCTAATTGCAGATTCCAGAGATGACAACACTGAACTTTCAGTATACTGAAACTGAACATTACCATTTTTTTTTTTACAGGGATGGAGGCAATTCATATGTGTTTATATGGTTCATATGTGTTTGCTAGGATGACAATCATAAAGGCCTTTATAAGCCTAGCCATGCATCCCAAATCTCTGACAAGTTCTGATACCCTTGATAAGTGGAAGCATGGGGTTGGGAGAAGAAACATTTACAAGCAGGGGCCTGGGAGACAAACTATTTGCAGGTTGCCTGCAAATGAAAAGTGAAAAGAAATCATGTAAATTAGTCGCAATAACTGAACACATTTTTTTCCAGTCCTTGAACAGGAAACCACAAACTTTAAGCATTTTATTTCTAAAAAGTACCAAGCACGAAAAGCTTTATAAACTGAAAATGAGTTCTAATGAGACTAATTCAAGCAAAACCTACACATATCAAGGACGCACTAAAATAGTAAAAATTCTAAAAAACAGTAATCTCAGACATGAAATATTGCAAGATTGCATTTTCCTTCATTCAGTCTCTCCGAGTCTCAATTAAACAAGTCTCAGAGTATCAAGTAGTTACTGGGGTAGCCTCCTCAAGACATGATCACTGAGAGGCCTACACTTATTTCACTAGCCCAGACCTACATTTGCTTCACCAGCCCAACATGATGAGCCTAACTGATATCTAGATGAAGTCAAAAGGTACTAACCATCCTTCATGAAAAGTTCCAGTCTTTTCAGAGTAGGTAGCAGTACTGTCCTCCTATCCAAATAAATCTGGTTCTCTCTATTATATCCCACACATTAGACCCTTCTTACAATGTCCCCTATTGGGTCATTACCGTAACTTGTTTCACTTTTCACAAAAAACTCATCCTATATGTGCTAACCTCTCGTCATGATTCCCCTGCTTTTCTAACATCTGCCACTAAACATCTCCCACTTCTATACTTGAGAAAACCATCAGCTTATGTTTGGTGAATTTAACCTGGACTGAGTAGATAACCATTATTGTTTTCACCCATTGCTGGTAACAAAGACCTACCATCTGTCCCATCTTTTCTCAGTGATCACTAATAGAGGATGAATTGGCAAAGATTAGAATGCAAATGATTTTTTTATGATATTCATGAAGACAGGCTTGACCTGGATAATCATTTTTTCATTTTACCAGTCTGAGATCTGCCAGAAGTCATCTATGTACTTGTCCTGAGAGATGTTTAACACAATAAACCTGGTTGACGCGGTGACGGTTGTACAGCACTGAGTAGGAAGCCATAGCGTGATGTAGTGGAGAGAAAAGTCCTTCAGAGCTTGACAATCTAACTATAGATCCAGTTGTAACCTACTCTTTCTCAACAAGATTTTGGAGAAAGAAGTTTGTACACAGTTGGATTTCTACATACAACATAATGATATTGATGATCCATTCTGATTTGGCTTTTTTGTTAAAATACAGTAGTGAAACAGCCCTTACCACAGATTTCATTGATCTGCTCATAGTGAGGGACCACTGTTAATATTCCATACAGTTCCTGCTGATTTCACATTAAAATTTGCTCTCATGGCTCATGGTATCCTTTTGGACTATCTAGAGAATTACATCTTTATTGTCAGCATTGTACAAGTCTGGTTTGCTTTCTAACTTTCTGGTCCTACACAGAATTTTGTATCTGGGATTAACTGTTTTTCTTCTAACTTCCTTAATTGTGCTGTTCAAAAGGGCTCCATATTCGGACCTTTACTTTTACCTATTTATATACTTGCACTTAGAGATTTTATTGTGAGGAGAGGTTTGGAATATTGTGATCATACTTCTCAACCTCTTAACACAATAAATCTGGACAAAGTCTAACATAATGGCAGGGGAGGACCAAACACAGGGACAGATTTTAAATATTGCTCTTATAAACTTAGAAAGTTGATAGAGTGGGTCTATATTATTTCATTGAATGTGCAAATCTGCAAACCACCACCCATCGAGCAAAACACACCAAATGTTCACTTCAGCGAATGCTCACATCAATGAATAATCCACACAGGGAAAGGATAAAGGATTTAGTAGTCCAACATAGTGAGACTAATGCACAACATATTATGTCAAACCCACCCAAGTGGGGGGGCTTTGTCCCCCAAACTTCCCCAACTATATATACCAACTCTGAGATAGCACTACAGTGGGGAAAAGGGTAAATTTCATGATTGTCCAACTAATTCCTTTCCCTGTGTAAATCACTCACTAACGTGAACATTCACTGAAGTGAACAGTCAGTGCATTCTGTCAGATGAATGGAGGTTCGCCGACTTGAACCTTCGATGAAATAATAAAGACCCAACAGAATAACAGGCTTTGTGTTAGCACACATTTTCTGATAGATATTATGTCTAAAACTCAAAATGTTGTCATTATGTAGTCACTTTAATCCTCAGTGATTTGCCAAAAAAACACAAATTTTATGAGGAAAAGATAAAAAATGAGGCAAAAATCAAGACAGTTGAGAGATATGGCTGTTATGCTGACAATATGCAACTCTGCTCTTTTCTGAGGAAACTATGTCTAATATGCAAAAAATAATGCCTGAAAGGGTAGGCGTTACTGAAGAAAAGAAAGACCATCTCCAAACCTGGACGGTCCATTAGTTACCCTGCAATACCCAGTCTGAGTGGCATTACTGAAATGGATAATGGGCTGTCTTGTTAAATTGTTTCATGTTTGTTTTTTTTATTGGTATATACATTTTTTTATATTTTTGATGTAAAATAGTTCCACCTCCTAATGATTCACACTTGTTGTAGCATGTTTAATTGTTGGAAGATGTATTTTGCGTTCAGCTATAAGTACATATTTAAAGTTCACACATACATATACACAGAAAGTGTTACATACATACATTTATACACAAAAGCACACACACATATGCAGATGCACAGATACAATGGACTTGTACACACATACACACAAACATGCACACAGATGTATCCAGCAATTACAGCCAGTTTCATAACAGAGTGCATCTCCGATGTCTCATAGTGATCAAATGATTGAAAAAATCATAATGTACAAGGCATTGCAACTCTCCATAATTCTTAATTGTCCCTAATTTTGCTTCATATGTTTGCACTGTCCTCAATGGACAACATGGGTAATTTTACCCTTTTCCTCACTGTAATGCAACCCCAGAGTTGTTATATTTAGTTAGGAGGGGTGTGGGGAGATGTAACCCCCCCATCTGGTTGGGTTTGATGTACTTCAGTGCGTTATTTTGTTAATGTTGGCCAAGTGTCTTATTTCCCTGAAAACAACTTTGGTAATGTGATGGTTTGGTTTATTATAAATTCAGTGTTATCATCTCCGTAATCTGGAGTTGTGATAAGTGTAAATTCGGTCTACGAAAGTAGACCTATATATACACACACACACATATACACACTCACATATACACACATATACACACTCACATGTACACACAGACACACACACACACACACACACACATACACACACATACACACACACACACACACACACACACACACACACACACACATATATATATATATATATATATATATATATATATATATATATATATATATAAATTTTCAACAGCTCAGCATAACATCCCTTATGCAAAAAGAAGTACATGTACTGCCAGCTTCTAAAGTGAAGGATAAGTACCTTCCTTCATGGACCACATTACACAGGCCACTATTCAAATAGCATATCTAAAGACCCTTTAGTTGTACATTATCTGCAATCTGGCATTCCTTCTGCATCACTTTGCATAACAAACTTAAAACCTTTCCTTTATTATCCATCCAGAGACTGTGTGTAATCAGCGTTTAGCTGATGGGTAGTTGGAAGAAGGATTCTGATGAAACAAACATGCCAAGGTATTACAGAAGCTGCAGAACAGCATATTTAGTTACAAAACAGGCCAGAAAGGTCAATGGTCTGTAGGTATACATTGCTCTCTCTCTGTCACTGTCATTTCACATAAAATTCCATTTAGTGTAGTACTGTATGCAGTCAATGTTCAGAATTCCTGCACTTCATCACAACTTTACCCGCAGTACTGCTAAGAATCAGTCTTTGTCTTTTCTGGATATAATTATCTCCCATAGCTGACCCACAGACACTTTTCTTTCACACTCACTATTTTTCAGTTGGGGATATCAGTAAAACTATACAATAGGTCCATGACCCATAATGCAGCTTTACTTGACCATTTATACACTGTATTACTGACAGGATATTTGTGCTTCAGTAAACACCCTTGTAACAAAATTCAAATAAATATAACAATACGACAGGCAGAGAACAAATGAAATAGCATCTGCTACACATCTACTACAGACAGAGGTTCTACAACAATGTAGTTTATTTATGGATGAAAGCAGAAGAAATAATAACAAAGACAGAAACCAGCAGATACTGAAGTCAACACGGAAAACACAAAAAATGAGAAGCAATGTTCCATCCACTTTAAGCTTTGCTTTGAACATTGTAGGTTCTCTCAGTTTTGCTGGGCAGCTGTTAAAACACATACAGCTGAATCAGGCAACATGTAAGTTAGAACACATGGGAAATAAATAAGACTGTCCGTGCTGGAAGAATTAATTATACACCAAAGTCACTATTATATTAAACATCAGCACATCCTTTCCTCACAGAGGAAATGGATGTCCTAGAAAAAAGATGCAAGTTTAATATTTTATGGTACAAATTAGGGGTTTCAGGAGACAAGGAAGCACTTCAAACAGAATTATTGGGTTTCTTTGCTAAAGTTATTTAGAAAGGAATTCAAAATCAAATGATGTAGCTGACAGCCTGTGGCCCACATGGGAGTAAAAAAAAATCTTGAAAGAGAAGAAAATCACGCAGTATACATTTCTCTTCTATTTGCCACTGTATTTGTTCTCAGTTTACATTTCTGGCTTCAATATTAGCAAATTGGTAATGGTGATTATTTGAGCAGAAGTTCATGACAGCAGTTGTTCCAGTCACCCTTGTCAGAATTCTGACAAGTGCTACCTGTATCATAGGTCTGTATTAACTCTGAAGGGTTACTGAACCATATTCTCAATCTATATATGTCCTAAATTCCAATTGTAGTGCAGGGTATCAAAAAATGCTTTAAACACCTTGAGGTGTATATCAGAAATAATGCAGATATTTAGTATAAGTTTAGCAAACCCAGCAAAGTTTAAAAGGTCATAATGAAAATTGAAAGTATTTGGTATCAGATAATGATCTATGCTTTGTGTTTTTAGCAAATATGCAAATAAAGTAGTATGTGCTAAAAAAGAATGCAATACCTGGTTGTATCAGACATTCTACTGGAATTGATAGACGGGTTTATATCTTGGTATCAAGGGAAATTCACAGGGATGCTATGAAAATGTGACATGAAAATTCATGGTATGTTTCTAGCAATGCATGGTGTGGTGGGTACCTTGACAAGTGGCTCTGTGATGACTGAGCTATTAGCTAAATATCTGATATATCAATGTTATTGTTCATAAGGAATGTTTAATGTAGAAACTGCTCTGCTTTACTGTGTGTTGAATAAGATTATAGTAGAGTGATCATGAATCAGTTTACTTCTCTATGACACAAGGGGTCTTAAACACAGGAGTCTGACAGAGTACACAGCAAATCAATCAACTAAGTGCCTCAAGCTTTATTTATTAAAGGACTATCAGCCTGGATTCTTGAACAATTCAAGAAAAATTAATACAAACAGAGTATACCAAAGATATAAGGCAGGTTGTCCAGAAAACGTACTGTACAGACAATTCCAGCACTCCAGAAAATCTGGTTTATCTATTTATTCTTTTCTGGAATGTTACTGCAATATGTATTAAACTGGGTTTCTGAAAAAGTCCTACAAATTAGATTATGATTGCGTTTTATGGAGTGAAGATATTAATAAAATAAAACTATAAGAAAAGTTACAAGGTAAGGTATTCTTCTTACCTAAGTACTTTGCATCACAAGAGAAACATTTTTTCCTTTAGAAAAACATGAAAGAATATAATATCAGCTTTCATCTTTGAATAAAGGATATTTCAGAAACAAAGTAACAATATGATTAGTTGATCTGTGGTATACTGTTCTGCCTTTACTAACTAGAGTAACTGGCTGTGACTATGAGCCACACAAACCAGTTTTGATTAGTAGCCTACATGTCAGCGGAGCTGGTTGGGGAGAAGTGACAAAGGAAGAGTGTGTGTGTGTGTGTGTGTGTGTGTGTGTGTGTGTGTGTGTGTGTGTGTGTGTGTGTGTGTGTGTGTGTACGTGTGTGGTGGAGACAGGAGCCTGCCAAGGTGTGCACACAGTCAAATTGTAAGCAGGGGTTATAGAAGCATGCTAAGCCTAGACTAGTATGCTTTTTAGCCATTGGGAGCATTTGGAATGTTATAAAAGTCTCCTTACTCACGCTAGATTACATCTTCAGTCTTCAGTTGTCACCTCTGTCTTGCAATGTTCTGGGATGCAGGGAGCAGAAGAATAAATTGGTAAATACTAAACTGAGACTTGGGGGAAAAATCTGGTTTAAAAAAGTAGCTGCAAGTGTTGGAAGAAAAAAAGAACAAAATATGGAAAAGTTAGCTGAAGCATGTGGTCTTCTAATTGTTTCTTGTAAATCAACAAATGTACTGAGTACCAAGCTGATACGGTCAATGCAGCAAATGGCCAAAGTCAACTGAAGACCAAGAGCTAACTGTCACCTGCCTAAATATCACTGTCTACCCTGAATGAAGAAGCTAGGGCTGTGCACAACTTGAGAACCAGTGTCTTTAACTTAAGTAGACTTTGCTGCAATTGTTTTACATCATTGTGGTTAAAACAGGGAAACCTCCTACCTAGGTGGGTTTTCCTTACCTCAGTCTGAAGTTTGGTGTTAGTTGGCCAAGCATTTTTGTACCATGTTGAAACTCTGCAATTCAGTGTTCCAATGTTACGGTATATTGGTCTCAAGATTTTCTGGTTTGATAATATGAGCATCGATGTTCCAAAGTGAATCCACATATACATATACATATACATATACATATACATGGATGGCACAGTGGCACAGGGGATATAGCTCTCACCTCACTGTGCAGAGTCTGCCTGTCCTCCCTGTGCATGTGTATTCCTTCTGGGTTCTCCAGTTTCATTCCACATTTCAAAGACATGCAATAGGTGGACTGCACACTCTAAGTTGACCATAAGTGTGTTTGTGCATGTGAGTGTGTTGTGGGAAAGAACTACTGTGGCAGGGCTAGCCATCCGGTGGTGTAAACCTCAGTTCTAAATTATTGTCATTGTTGAAGTGACACCCCAACCCCATGTGTAAAAATGGGGAAATATACATATAGATATAAATACAGATATAGATATAGATATAAATATATATATATATATATATATATATATATATATATATATATATATATATATACACACAGACAGACCAGAAGATTGTTACAAACAAAAACAGTTGTCCTGTAATGTACATTGACCTTTTTCAATGGTTTTAATGTACATTGTGATATGCATTTAGCTACATTTATTTGCATCACAATTAAGGTAGGTGTGATTAATCATATTAAACCTACCCGCATTTGTAATTTCAAGTTTGGTTAAGATGTATTCTAAAGAGACCCAATAAACAAAGTTACAGTCTTCTGTTTATCTGATCACCATTTTTCCAACACCAAAATAGCATCTCCTGACCCATTACTGATGGATTTACTGCACATTACAAAGCCAAATAACATCAGAAGTACTCGGCCTAGGGATCTAAACCTCTTCTGCAACATCAACAGAACAGTTTGGTAGGACAGGCATATTTTGCAGAAGATACCACTGCTGTGAAACCAAGTTCATCCTGGTCCAGATTCAAGCACAACATAGATATATGGATGGGAAACAGAAAATTTACCCCAGGACTGCCCCTGTACTACTAACGGACAGAGGCCACTCCTAAGTGCTTTATCCCATGCATGGGTCCCCTCAAATTATCTATGGCATAATCCCAGTTATTCTCATTAGGGGTAATATATAAATATTGACCATGGGATGAGCAAGACCACTCTATAACCAAATTGGATAGGTTATTTTGAGCTCAAAAAGGGAAACTGGCTAGGCTTAAAATGGCCTGCAAGGGCAGCTAGCCTAGTACTTAGCTATGAACCTATAAAAAGTAATCATAGCATAAGTCTAGTTGTGTTCTTAGCATTCATGAAATGTGCTCTGTGACATTGCACTTCAGGTTAAATTTGTACATTCCCAGCAATTTTACACCAAATTATTAATTCTAGCATAACATAGTTCTTGGACGCATGACTTAACACATAATTCGAAGAGTCACCAGTGGGCTTTTATTGAGAAAGCTAATTTCTGGAAGACAGCAGACTTGTGCTACTTACATGGTTTGCATTTTGACTGTTACTCTTGCTTTGATTCTCTGCATGCTGCTACTATTATAATTAATATCAGTATTGTTACACTTTTACTTACTCATACTTTGCTGTTATTGGTCAAATTCACTATCCACTGTCCAGCAAGTCACTTCTACGCTAGATAAATTGTCACAGTGGAGAACAGATTGTCAATATTTTGTAGATCTGAATGTTAACAGTACTACTGCTAATACTACAGGTATTAGCTGTGTGAGAGATGTATACAAAAGAGACTTCTCAAGAAGAAAACATTTCAAGCTGTTAAATAATCATTCAGTATTTGCTTACATGGTAAGGAATCTAGTCTAAAGCACATTGCTATACATGTTGTTTATAAAAGTAACCGCATCATTCCAAAAAGACTTCCTTAAGAAGAACGACTCTGAACATCTCCAGGCAATCATAAATGTATAAGCTTATATTTTAATGTAACTTTGTCTCTCTTTCACTGAGATTCTAATTATTTCAAGGCATCTTCCTCCATTACAAGAGGCATATTGGCCAAGTTACTTCAATAGGCCAGAAAATTTCAGTTCTGGACCACATTCTTAACTCTTCTGGTCAATTAACCGCATTTAAAGATACTTATCTGAATTTTCCAGGAGGATGAACATATCAGTGAAATCATATAGTTAATAATGAAATCACATGAGTTTTCAAACCTTCTGGAAATCAATGACATATGGCATAATGTAATTCCAGATTCTGTCTTTACTAAACTGTTACTGATGTTTTCATTTCATTAGAATGTGTAGCTGAATTGTTTTGAAATATGCTAACGTACGCACACTGTGTTCACACTAATGCATTAGAAATGTTACTCAGCAGCTGTCCTGTTACCTGAGGACAATAGGTACATACAGAGATACTGTTTAAAAGTCACACTTAAAATTACATTTTCCTTTAGTCAGAGACATAAGGTGATGTATCATAGCAACGGCATCTGACAGAGTCCTATCACAAAACTCAATACTATAAAATCAAGTGGTCAACATTACAATGATTGCTGATCTCTACTGATTCCATGAAAGACATTAATATATATCACATGCAGCAAGGGTTGTCCTCTGGATGCGTTTATGTGCTGTAAAAAATGAGCACAAAGATGGATTTGTTTTCTTCCCACTTTCTTGTTATCTGTGTCTTCTCTCAGTTTAGGGATATTGTCCTCACTATCAACAGAAATTCTGCTATTGGGGCACATGTGAAGACTTAACACACTCCAGTGGGGATATGTGACTAGGGCAAATCATCAGTCAGATAAATCCAGTGCTTTATGTACAAGAAATAAATAATTAAAGTAATGCAGTCATGATGAATTCATGGGCAACAATTAATTTTTTCCAGTTGTACTTCAACAGAGTGCATTTTTCCTTCTACATTGGAAGGAATGGAGCTGTTTGTTCCTCAGTGTACTAACAGCAATGAGGACAAAGATTTGCTTAGATGTGTACTATTAAAAGGATTTGCTGCAAATAAGAAAAATGTGTTAGTTTACCTACAATTAAATTCAAATGACATGATTCTTCCATTATGCAAACTTAACCAATTTGTGATACTGTCTCAGGTACCTCAGCAATTTTCTGCCTCCTCTTTCTTCTTCTTCACACTCTTAGTCCTCATTTTATAAGAAGGATGTTACTCTATACAGAGTCACCACACAGACTACACTAGATGTGTTTTACCTTGTATTTTTCACGTGTCTGTGCATACACGTGCAAGTATAGACAGAGAGATAGATAGATATATACATATACATAAATATATAGAGAGAAACAGTGAGAGGCAGAGAAAACAATGACTAAAGAATAAAGATGAGTGAGTCTGTAGTGAACGAGCAAATTCCTTTCTCATTTAAAAGATGTCACACAACCACTGCACACAGAAATGGAGTTGAGCCTGTGGAATAACGTGGCACTGTGTGAATTAATTTATATTTTATACTCACATCCTGTTTTCTTCAGCATGACTGAGAAATAAAAATGTAAATTTACCCACTAAATACTTTTAAGAGTTTGGCATATGCTACTCAGAAAATCACTGTTACCTATTCAGACAAAAAGGTCAGACAACCCTGGTTCTTACCCATCTTTTATAAAGCTCAGTTAGGATGTGTTAAAAAGTGTACATGTCTTAGTCTGACAATTGAGACAAAGGCAGTTTATTTGTCTCTGCTTTTGGCAATTATGAGGAGCATGTGAGAGGGGAGCCAGAGATCAGCTAAATGGTTTAGGTCGATGTACTTTCATGCCTATTTGTAGAGAAGGGGATGAGTTCAGCTGTGGATGTACCACACTATAGTAGAGACCAACGATTACCACAGCAAGCATGTGTGGTGGTAAGCTGCATTAAGGAATTACATATAATTTTTATTGCATGCAAAGGAGCGTGTCACATAAGCAAGGAATGCAAAAATGCCACCAAGCCATACTAGCTTGTGCATACTTGATACTGTCTCCCTTCCAACCCCCCTTGCTGCTAAGAGTTGTAACCCAAATAATAACAGCTAAAAGGTGTTTTTTCACTGGACAGAAAGGAACCAGTAGAAAACAAGATATGTTGGACTGTTGGCCCACTGAGACATGGAAACTGGAAGAATGACTCAGCATATTGGTATAGGTGAAGGAGCCAGATGAAAATGATAGAACAAATAGGAAGATTGTTAGGAAATATCTTCATGCTGATTTCTGTAGAAAACATAGAATGATAATTATTTTAAAGGGGAGGCCTAAATAGGCTTCTGGGCCCACTGTGAAGTTAGTTTGTGTGAAGCTGAAGCAATCTTCCCCCTTCAAAAGGCTGTGTTTTTGTATCCTACAACACTTTTGAGATTTAGTCTGATAGCAGTTTGTAGGTATCATTGGGGTGGCCACTTGCCAAGGAGAACAACTTGCACTGTCTTGACACATTTACAAACATTTGTGCTTACATATGGCAAAAAGGAAAGAAAGAAAGCAAATATCTGGTTAATATGTCCGATATATCATGCATATCAGGATATTTATAATGTTACTGATCTTACTTTGTCAGATCAAAATGTTTTGTTTTCTCCAAAAGTAACTGCAACTACCTATTAACTATAAAACATGTTATGAATGAATTGGTTATGTGGCTTGTGTGCAACTGATTTTTAGGAAAAGTAATGTCTAACAAGCTTATTAACTATAATATTTAAAGTGCTGTCATTCCTGTTATTTTATACCCAGGATAATACTGACTGCTTCTCAATGCCCTCATGCAAGTCAGAGGACAATGAAAGAAATAAAGCACTAGAGTCCCAGGATTCAGGTGCACTGATGTGTAAGTTAATATTGTTAAATGCCAACAAATTCTGTTGATATGGTCTACAGTGTAAAACGCAAAGGTATAAGTAAACACTGAAGAGCTGCTGTCCATAATGTCTTCTTTCCCTATTTTTGACTAAGATTTTTGAACTTTGTAATATTCTCAGCAGACATAACGCAATTGCTACGTATTACCTCAGACCACTCAGAGATGTCCCCTAGGTAGCTGGACTTGTTTTTATTTTTTACTGTTCTTGTTCTTGCTTGTAAAACGCGATGTATAGAGTTTTTGCTTGGTACATTATTGAACTATACAATGCCCTGGGACAATGTATATGCATTTACAAGGGCAATATATATAATGCTATATGAAACTGCACATATCATTAGAAAATTGCTTGTGCTCTTTAATGGTTTAATTCTGACAGCTCTTTCTGAATAGAAGCATTGTACTTTGGTGGTAATGCACAAAAGTGACATGACAGCATTTTTCCAGGCAAAATTGCAGTATGCTGCCGACATGTATTCATCTGAAACACTTTACGCTTCAAGGACAAGTGCAAAAATTATATGCTAAATCAGAAATGAGGCATGCCAATTATAAAAATCTAATCACAGTTATTAAAGTTTATATAAGGAAACTACAATTTGACAAAGTTCAGCCTCTTCAGCAAAGCGGGAGGTATAAAACACATAACAGGAGTAAGGCTACAGACAGCACCACTTAAATATCCTAAACAAAAGCCTACAACTGCACTGCCTTTCTAAAGAGAAGAACTAATACAAATTTACATTGCTGACTTGTGGGTTCAGTAAACATATTTTAGAGAACTGTCTGCTCCTGTTCAGTTTTAAATAGTCTGATAAGGAAAATTTCCCCTTCATAGGAGTACAAAAGTATTTGACATTATAACTAGTGATGCTTATTTCGGAAGAGAATGAAGTCACAAACTTGTGCAATTGATAGATCTGATTCTACTGAAATGTTTGTGTGACAGCTATTTAAGATTGTCGAATGAGGACACAATGTAGAGGAGACTTTCAATAATTAAGTTATAGGATACACAGCAGTATTCTTTATAGAGAAATTTCCAAAAGTGAAGAACTAAAATCTCTAATTTCATGCATTCTGGATTTTGATAAGGAAAAGGCCTTTGATCAGTTAACTCTCAGATTTGGGTTCATATACCATCATAGCACTCATTTCCAGATATGTATTATTTAATTCTTACAGAAATCAGATGATCAAATGATTGTACCAAGTAAGGGGTAATCAGATCCATAACAAACTGTGACATTCATATTTTGTATGTAGTTTAATAATCATATATAGAGAGCAAATAGGCCAAACAGTTTCAAAAGAAACCATGGCATTCATAACTTCTACACAGCCTACTAGCCAGAATAATGGCCAGAAAGTCAGTCGATTTTGGTATAGAGAGGGATGCAATTTGTCTTTACCAAGACATCTTCGCTGACCTCTGCAACTGAAGTTATAAGGTTCACAATCAAAAACTTCTTTAAGCCTTGTCAGTTTCAAGAATATCCCTTAAATGGCATCATAATTGATATTTTCTTTAAATTACCATTTCTTCTAAGTGATGCCACACTCTAAAGCACGGGAATTTGTTTCTGTAGAACCATACTAATTATGTTATTGGCTCAAAAAAAAAAAAAAGCAATTAAACTGTTTATCAAGCAGTGATTTCCCCCATTAAAGACATGATCCGTTAGTCATCAAACATAGATTATCAGGCAGAAACGGCTGAAAATGATATCTAGCCTGACGCTATTCCAACCAACCTCAAAATAAACACCTTGTACATGTCACAAGCATTCATAAACAGCGTCATTGTTTCTGAATCCATTACCGTGACTCCTTTTGTAATTAACCACCACTTTTGAAAATCTACTTCTTGTTTTCTCTCATATGTAGGCCCCATCATGCCTTTTTAAATTATGCAATCTTGTTTTCTTTCAACAGATTTTGAGAGGGTATTCCCTCCTGGGCTCTATAGAGCTTTGTGAGTTGATATTAAGTTATTATCACGTTATGATTATATCCTTCATTACTCTATTTCAATAGTTTTCATATTATGCTAATTTAGTCTACCTCTTTTATATTTTCTTCTTTTAAAAGGCACTGTGCTGATTCTGTTGCTGCCTTCTGAAATGCATTCGTTTTTCATATGTTCATATCTTTCATACTTCTCAACTGTACAGATTTTTGCAGAATGTCCAGATTTTTGCCTTATATTTTTGGTCTGTTCCTCATAACATTTGTGGTTTTCTGGCAAATCACGGAAGACTGAAGTCACTAAATAATATTAAATAATGACAGATATTTGAGTTTTAGACTTTACATCCTTCAGAAAATACATAATGCAAAACCTGTTATTTTAGCAACTTTCTAAGCTTATAGGAGCAATATTTAAATTCTGTCCCTATTTTTGAGCCTTTGACCCCCTGCCCCCCCATTCTTTCTGGCTTTGTCCAGATTTCTTGGACTGAGAGGTTCAGAGATTGTATATATTTCATATGCTGAAGCACTGAATTCATTCTTGTGCTGTTTTCTCTCAGTCATTTTGCTTATGTCCAAACAAAGTAGAAGCATCCAGCAGTGTACAGTGCAATCTGGATGGGCTTTCTTCAATGTCTGCAAATCATAACAACAAAGTTCTTTCAGCCAATTGTGATTCTTCTTGCACATCACCTAATCTGTACAATTTTTCTTGTGAATGTGCCACATTGTTTGCTTAATTTGGCTTAATTTGTTGACTTCTTCTGAGGACATATTTTGTGTTTTATACTTAGAATGAAAGGGTATAGGGACCTCAGGAATCACTTGAGATCTTAGCCAGCATAGTTCTATGGCTTTCTCTAATCAGAGTGGGGGAAGGACAAGTAGCTATTCATGCATGGTCAATGGATCTGTGTTCTGCTTTTTACACTATTAATTGGCAAAGTAACAAATCAGGTACAGGTGGGAAGATAAAGATGATATCAGTGCATGCCATGCTGCTACATAGAACCTTTTCAATGCAGTCACAGTTTCCTGACCTGCAGAGGGAATCCATGCCATGAATCTCATCATACAGCACATTGCAGTAAACAGCATCTCATGCAGGGATTTCCAAATCTCATCATACAGCACATTGCAGTAAACAGCATCTCATGCAGGGATTTCCAAATCTCATCATACAGCACATTGCAGAAAACAGCATCTCATGCAGGGATTTCCAAATCTCATCACACAGCACATTGCAGTAAACAGCATCTCATGCAGGGATTTCCAAATCTCATCATACAGCACATTGCAGTAAACAGCATCTCATGCAGGGATTTCCAAATCTCATCATACAGCACATTGCAGTAAATAGCATCTCATGCAGGGATTTCCAAATCTCATCATACAGCACATTGCAGGTAAACATCATCTCATGCAGGGATTTCCAAATCTCATCACACAGCATATTGCAGTAAACAGCATCTCATGCAGGGATTTCCAAATCTCATCACACAGCACATTGCAGGTAAACAGCATCTCATGCAGGGATTTCCAAATTTCATCATACAGCACATTGCAGGTAAACAGCATCTCATGCAGGGATTTCCAAATTTCATCATACAGCACATTGCAGTAAACAGCATCTCATGCAGGGATTTCCAAATCTTATCATACAGTACATTGCAGTAAACAGCATCTCTTGCAGGGATTTCCAACACAGGATAAGAGACTCAATGAATTACCAACCATCTGCTCCATTAATTACACACCTTCTTCTCCTAATGACATAAGAGCAGATGTCCTGGTATACAGCTTAGGATGCTGTTTAATACAGCTAGAGATCCAGAGTACCCTGTCCTAGTTAAAAAAGGCCAACTGGAGTCAATATTTTGATACAGGGGTGGGTTTGAGGAGTCTGATCCTGACAGTGTGCCCTGAGTTTTTGTCTTGATTCAGGAATCCAGAGGATTGGCAGTAGAGGCATGAAACATTTTTCACCTCTCACATGGGTGGGCCAGAGCAGGTAAATAAAAACTTCCTGTCATGGGCGGGAATGTCCTCTTCTGTCCCAAATCAAAAAGGTTTATTGCAGTAGATGGTGGAAAAGTATACAAAGTTGTGAGCACATGGAAGCATGCATGTTGCAGTGATGTCATTGCATACTGTGACACAGACCCTCCACATTGCTTCATTGGCAGTTGATGAAGAGAAAATTGATTGCTGATGTAAACAGAGGCAGAAGTGATAGCTGCACTGCACAGCAAAACTGGGAGAAAAAAACATGGGCATGTGGTTGGTCATAAAAGGAAAAAAAGGGAAAAAAAAGGAAAACAAGACTGGCTACTTTTCCACCTTAGTATATTCTGCGGAGTTTCTCCACCCTAATTGTGGAAGTGCACCTACATTTTTGTGAATCACGTTTGAGCTCAATCCACAGTATATAAATGTTTCCCGGTCTCACTACTTTTACACAGAATTGCATGTTTTTTATAACTGTCTACATTTCAATATACCTCTAGTCAGTATGTGACATTTATGTTACCTTCTCTCCTCTGTACTATGATACTTACTGTATTGCTGCACATAACCATAGTTGCCCAGTAGCTGACAATTAATATCTACTCATTCTATTTACATTACAATCTCTCTAATGGACTATTTGACATAGTTTGCCATGCGTGTGTGTGTGTGTGTGTGTGTGTGTGTGTGTGCATGTGCGTGTGTATGTGTATGTGTATGTGTGTGTGTGTGTGTGTGTGTGTGTGTGTGTGTGTGTGTGTGTGTGTGTGTGTGTGTGTATGTGTGTGTGTAAATGAGGATGCGTGCTGTACATTTTGTATGTAAAAACATATGTAGCTTCCTTCCTCATTCCTTCAAATTCCCAGTTGGCTTCCTCCACTATCAGCTATGGTACATCAACTCACAATGTCTTACTTTGGTGTGGCATCTTTCTCCAACCAAACTGACTCTAGAGCTGCATTGTGATCACTCAGCATTTTTCCATTCTCAGCCAAAGAAGCATTGTTGTTATTGTTGAAAGATGTAAGAAACATGGTGCCACCAAGCTGTTCACACTATGATTGATTGAATTCCAGTCCGCCATGAGTGTCATCTACTGGTGGGATGGTGCTCAGTTTTTTCAGGTTACTGTTTTACTAACATATGCAGAATTCTGTTAATGTATGACACATCTGTCATCACTGTGACCAAAATGTTGTCTGCACTATCTTATTACAAAGTAAGGTCTGGTACATCTATGATTCCAGATGTTCTGTTATCTTATAGCAGTGTGTATGACTGTAATAACACCTTCCTTACTTAAATAATTTTGTATTTGCTCTCTTAAAGTAATGAATGCCCCAACAAAAGTGTGATTTCTATCAATTTCCCAATAAATGATATTTTGCTTGTCTATTTATTGCACTACACTCTAATTTCAATTTAAGAAAACATTTCTCATTTATTCTTTTTAACTTTCATAAGATATCTATCATTTACCTCAGTATACAGCACAGGTGAAACTAATGATCTAAATGAAATGTTTACTGTAAAGCATGGGTGTGTATTAATAGTCATGTTTGCATATAATTTTAAAAAAGGCATTTGATGCAAGTTTTTATATTATTTTGAGAAATGCCTAATTAGTACCATCAAAGTATTAAAAAAATAAAATACAGAACAGTTCCAGGAATTCACTAAAGGATCGAGCTCGATGTGCCCTAATATGATTCAGGAACATGCTATCTGAGAAAAGGTAAGACCTCACTATTGAGTAATCTGCATGTTTCCTGAAATGAAGGTACAACAGCAATATGCAGATCACAGCCGACATGCATGTTATGGTACTACCCTGCTGCTCCTGTAGGCAGAAGAACACCTCCTTCAGTCATTCTCTCACATGCACAGATGTACACAACCACTTACACACACACACACACACACACACACACACACACACACACACACACACACACTACCATCCCTGTACCTATCTCTACCCTTCCATGGTCCCCCCCAAAACCTGTAAAGCGTTAATGCTATTATGACATGTCTGACTTCGGTACTGGTGGTCTACTGTATCCCAACACCCTCCTATTCCTATTACTATGCTGGTTTCCTTATGGCACCATAGTGAGTCATCCCTGGTGTCTGTAGGTTCCCCCATGACATTCGCGTTCCCTACCACAATGTGGTGGGGATTACCATGTGATCTACACAGCGGAGCACTGTCTTGAATCACTCAGCCATCTAGATGAATTTCTGGAGGTGATTGCAGGTAGAGAGCAAATACTGAGTTAGTATATGCCTCTCTCACTCCAGAATATCTCACATGCATTCTACATGGCTGTGGGGCCAGCCCTTTGTGGTACTGCACATCTTTGTATTGGAGAACCACGCAGCACCAACAACATCCAAGGCTGTGTTCTGCATGAATTACAGAACGAACTGGCACCCCACCTAAATACCATGTTCAATCATAGCCTCATCTCAGGCTTTGTGCCCACTGAATGGCGCACAGTGACGGTTATCCCACTCCACAAAGGGGGAGCCACCATGGACCACGGGATCTACCACCCCATTAGCCTGATGAGCCTGGTCTGCAAGGCTATGGAACATATCATCATGGAACTTATAAACAATTACATTGGTAATCTCCAAACTATGGACCTCACCCTGTTCGGGTTTGTAAAAGGCAGATCATGTCTCCTAAACTTGATAGACTTCTTTGAAGCGGTCACCAAAGCCGTAGATGAGGGTAAGGTGGTTCACATAGCCTATTTAAATCTTGCCAAGGCTTTTGACACCATCCCTCACTCTGGAATTACAGATAAACTCACTAAACTAGGTATAAATCCCTATGTCACAAGATGGGTTGCTAAATGGCTCACTGACACAACCCACACTGTGAAAGTAGCAGACTCCAAATATGACTTCAGACCAGTGACAAGTGGAATACCACAGGGTTCAGTCCTGTGTCTTCTCCTGTTTGGTATCTACTTCTCAGAAGTACAGCCTAACACAGAAGGTCTTTGGTTAATAAAGTAGATAACTGCAAACTAGGAGCCATAATCAAAACTCCTAATGATGTGGACATCCTACAAAAGGGCCTCACTGAAACAGATGCCTAGTGTCAAAGCCATGGCTCAAGCTCAATGCCAAAAAGTGCATTGTCATCCCTTTTAGTAAAAACTCTGTACCCATGAACTACCACATAGGCGGTAGTCTACTTAACACCGAAAGTGTGATAAGAGACCTTGGGACACAGGTGGACAGTAGTCTCTCCTTTGATAATCACATTGCAACAGTAGTCAGGAAATCATTCTACATGGCACACCTAATCACAAAAGGTTTCTCATCAAGGAAAAAAGAGGTCATTGTTCCCCCTCTACTCGTCACTCATTAGACCCATTATAGAGTACAATGCCCCTTTTGGTATGTACCTCACAAGGCATCTACAATAACTAGAAAGGCCACAGAAATACCTCACAAAGAGGATTACTGGCCTCAAACAGATGACCTATGCAGACCGTCTCAAAAAACTCCAGCTTTACTCCGTCGCATATCGCCTACTCAGAGGCGATCTTTGCTGAACATACAAAGCTATGTCAAACCCAGAGCTGCTGGACATGCTCCACTTAAAGAAATCCCACTCCCTTAGAACTACATGCTTTAGGGACCTAAACCTTGTCACCACAATAAACAGAACATGCTGGAGGGATAGATTCCTGTCCCGGAGACTTCCCATACTCTGGAACAAACTACCTATCTATATCAGACAAAGCTCCACATTAGCACTCTTCAAGAAAAATCTTGATGATTGGATGGGAGATAGGAAATTCACCCCGGGGCACAGGAAAATAATTTTCTTGATTGACGAAAGCCAGGGTACCTTTTTGGCTAGGCTTATATAGGTCCTAGGACCAATAGCCTAGTACCTGCCTATGAACCTATGAACCACATAAGGTTGCTTTACGAATGCAAACAAAGTTACGGTCTTCATGTTGAGGTGAGTTTATGCATTCATTCCAGTGACTGATGCTCAAATGTTTTTTCCACAATAATAATTACTCTACACATTGGAAGAAAAAAATGAAGAAATGCCATTTTAGCCCACTAATAAAAAAACACAAAGACACTTTAACACATACGTGATGTGATGTTTTTCTTTCAATATATGACTCCCAATCTTTTTGTTACTCAATTGTCATGGAAAAACATATCTAAGAAATAACAAAGCTTCTTTAGCAAATATGTAGATTAGAGTCTTGCATCTTGACTGTTATAATTTATAAAAACAGCAGTGCAAGCATTAGTTTTGATTTTAAAATATTTAGAGAATTCTCTGTTGTCTATGATATCTGATCTGTGGTCTGAAACCATTTTCTGTCTGGAACTGGTTCCATGGTAAGTTAGATCCTATATGTTGTATTTTAAAATGCACCCTTTTCCTGCATGGCTCAGTAAGGTATGTGTGATCCAAGTTATCCTTCCAGAAAAGTCTAAAATGAATGTACACTAGATTCCAATGTGTATGCCTTGATGTGATGAACATTTGAATCATTTGGCCCTTTCAAGTTACATTTCTGAGATTTCACACAAAGGTGGCTTATTGTACTTCAGTCAGGTAATTCTTGTGATGTAGAAGGTGTCTTCCTACTTTCCTACTGTCAGTAAGAGACAGATAATAAAATTATATTCATAAGTAGTAAACTACAGCTGATTTCTTATGCTAATACTTCAGTACGGTTACCTCTTTTTAATCTGCATCATCTTTAGTTTTTATTTTACTTGCTTTCAAAGTAATTAGCTACAATTAGAAGAATGATGACAGCCACACTGGTATGTGCTTCCCTTTTCTTTCCTTAATTGTGACACTAAGTGATTTAGTTACAGATATGCTTGTAATTAGATAGAAAACACTTGTGTTTTCTGCTGTCCATTCACCATGATATAGTAATATGCCAGGGAAATAGATGTCTGGTAATAATCATCAATTACCACTGTCACACAGTGACCTGAATTTGACTTAACATGTCTATGAATGTCCTGAATGCAAAAATTGAACAAGCATATGAATTATGAACATCCACTCTGTGCAGAAGAAGCTCTTGGGAATGTCATTGCTCAAAATGTTGGGTCAAAGCGAAAGCATAAGTTTCAACCTGGAGTAATACATGAATTTTTCACCTAAATGGTGTTATTTTTTTAGGTCAGAATCATTAGCATGCAATCTGCAAATCTGCCATTGGTCACTGCAAAGTTCATTATAGGACATGTCAACAAAGTTCTGCTGCAGCAAACCTAGCTCCTTGTCTGTTATCAGCAAATCATGCCTCATTAAACTTTTAAAATAAGTACAAATTAACTTGATATATATAAATATTAATACCATAGAGTCACATCATTATAAATTTGCCAAATAAAGAAATAAATCATCCAAAATGTAAAATGAATTAAAAATACATGGTACAGTGAACTATCTTTAGTAAAACAATATCATATGGTAAAACGGCACATTGTTTTTTTTTTGTCTAGCTTTAAACATTTTGGTGGATTCTTGCTATATAATTTGTCACACAATCCAAACCCATCAGAAATACTGTTCTCCAAACTTTACTTTAGATAATTTTAAAAATACTAAAAATAATAGTGGAAATCAGAGAAATTTTTCAATAAGAATTTCCATCCACATTAAGTTATAACAATACAAAGTTAGTAAAGGACTAATTTAGAAAATTCAGATGCATTATACTGTCAAAAAATGCAAAAAAAAATATATTTTATATATATATATATATATATATATATATATATATATATATATATATATATATATATATCTCCCTTGCTGGAATATCTCTGAAGAATTATGGCTTTATGAGACATTTTAAGTTGTTTACCGGAAGAGACTACCAAAGCAAACAGCTATCCTCCAAAATAACTGGTTATGCTCAATGCAAAGCATGCCTCAGAACCTTCAGTTCTTTCGAGCTAACACCATTATAAATGACGGTTTGCACAGGAAATATGGAAATCAGGAAGTTCATACCTTTTCAGTTTTCTGCAGTTCGTATGCGCAATTCGAGATGATGAAGATGAAGGTTGAAGTATACATTGGAATCGTACACCTGTAACATCTAGCATGCTCATTTACCTGTAATTTCTGTAGTAGCTGTAACACAGCATGTAGACTCATAGAAGTTTTATTTTAGTCACCTGCACTCTCTGAACTCAGGTAATGTGCTTATACACACATGCTTCACATCAGTGTTAGGCTGAGTGCATTTCAAAGCACACATTTCCAAATGTCAGCATTATATACACACAACAGCGTATACAAATTATATACAATGATTACTGCAGTTATTAAAAGCAGCACTATGGTAAAAGACCACAGACACACACACACTGCTGACATCCAGTACTTGTGTTTCATCTCGAGTCCTGTAGTTACTGATTGTCTTGGAATCTTTGTACAGAGGGCATTGAGCTAATACTGTGTCATCAAATGCAGTCATTTGCAATACACTACACTATTTACACATAAATACATTTTTCCTATGAATGCATCTTGATTAAACGGGGGGGGGATAAAAGTGGTAATTTGGATCTAAAGAAGTGCTTTTAATCTTTTTAATTAAAATTCTACTTCCATCATAAAGCATGATCTAACTGTATAATTTAACAGCATCATCAGTGATTCATGTAAGCTTTGTGTACATGCATTATCATTTGAGAAACTCCACCCATTATTTCTAGAAAACAAAAAAAAAAGTAAAAGTATATGTACTGTATACACCAGATAAACATACAAACATTCAATACCGACAAAGTCCACCTGTATCATTGCCCTAGAAATGAAATCTGATAATATTAAAATAAAAATAACATTAAACAATAAAAAATTAAACATGGACCACAAATAGCAAATCATAAAACAGAGATGTTGTCAAACAGATCTTATAATAAAATTAAATATGTTTAAATTAAACATCATAGCTAAACAAAACTGAAAAAAAACTAATATGTGTTCCAAACTCCAAGACCCAGTGAGCTTCTACAGTGAACATGCACCCAAGATCCTTAGCCAGCTGCTGGATAAACAGTATTTCCACCTATTCTGTTAATAATGTATTTTGTGTCTCCTAACACTAACACTGTAATCCCATAACAGCTCCCTCCACACCATCAGAACTCACCCTTACTGCCTATAAATTCTCCTCTCTTTCCTGCCCATACATCTCAGCTAGCCTGACCATATTTCTGCTCTGTAACAAAAACCCTACCCAGCTTACATCTAACATATTCGCTCCTACTCCCTGTCCCCTGTCCACCTTTTCTCTAACCTCTCTAGATGCTGCCCTTCCCATCTGCTGTTTCTCTTACTCTTCATATCTTTATTACCTTCCTTGCTGCATCCCCTCTGCCCTACTCTGTCTCTCTGAACAAACTCTACCCTCCCTCTTCCCTCTCTGTGGTTTTCTTGTTTTCCCTGTTTTTTTTCTGTTTTTGTAAAACAACTTACCTGCATATTCCACTTGCATTTGACTGCCCTGCATTTCACTGATTGTTTTCTTTGTGAGCAGATCCAGCTCTGACTTGGTGTAGCCCTGTTCTGTTTGCCCTCACTACACTCGGGCTCACTCCACTCCCCTTCCCTACCCCCATTCTCAGCCACCTCCGTATACCCCGGATATATACTCTATTCCTCCTTTTCTCCTCCCCAACATTTATCCAGTCACCACATAACTTCACAACAGGCCTCCAAACCCCTCCCCCTCACACTCAGCTTGCCCCACTCTCCTACCATCCTCTTTCTCCTCCCTGTTTTTCTCTTATTACATACTTCCGTCTTAATACCATATAGCCCTCTCTGTCATGATATGCAGCCTATTACTAACACCAATACTGCTACTCCTTACCTCCTTGACACCTTATGACACCAACCTTTATTTTCCAGAAACCCACACCAATTTTATCTCAGTCCACAGTCACCCTTATACTATATCTCCCTCACTACTTAATTTCTCTTACAATCAATTATTTCTTCACAAACTCCTGCAACTATTCCTCTCCCTCACCTCTAAACTCACATTGAAACATTACATTTACACCTTCTTTTCTCCCAAACCCACATACTTTCCGGCAATACTCTTACAGCCGGTGACATACACCCTAACCCAGGACCCACAACACCCCTTTACCCAAAACCTTAACCGTTCTACCCATTAATATACAAAGTCTATCTAATAAGGGTAGTGAACTACATGCATGGATCTCACACTCCACTCCCTATATCTTAGCATTGCCAAAAACCTGGCTAAAACTGCATATCAGTAATACACACATTCTACCCCCTTGGTGCAATATCTATCATCAAGACAGAGTCACAAAAAAAGGTAGAGGAATTGCAATTATTTACTCTAAATCCATGAAATTTCCCCACTGCCCCTCCTGACTTCCACACACCTGAAACAGTACTACTAAATTGCCATATCAACAATCAGAAAAAACTTGCTATCGCTGCAGTCTATATCCCACTTGGCAAAAACATCCCCATTATCAAAAATATACTATTCTGGATATCTCAAAATAAACCATATGAACCTATAATACCTGGAAATGTAAATATAGAGTGGAATACCCTAACTACTGAAGCCCCTGCCCAAAGCATTCATTAATTCAGATTTTCACAACTAATTAATACCCCCACTCATCTAAACAAGCAGTCTAATACAGGTTCTACATTCTACTGGATTCTGACCACTGACCCTCATCTCTACCATAACCAATGCTCAGTCCCAGATGCATTAAGTGACCATTTATCCATCTACATCCAAAGACATTCACCCCAACTTAACAAACCTCACCTCTTTAAGTACTACCGTAAACTCTCTGTCTTTGATCCTTCAACACATCCATCAATTGGTCAAGCCTGCACACACTTCCTCTTAATAATGCAGTAGTAGAATTTAACAGAATATTCTTAAACATCCTTAATAACCTAGCATCCCTCTTAAAATAAGAATAAACTCCAAGTATGCCCCCTGGCTCACAAAAGCTACTCCATCCTTACACACCAAAGAGACTCCGCCTGGAAAATATGGCAAAAATCCAAATCCCCTACTCACCATCGACTATTCAAAGAACTTAGGAATCAGACCAAATGACAAATATACAATGACAGGAAAATGTTCTACTATAAAGCCCATGCCACCCATCAGTCCAACCACAAAAACTTCTGGACAAACATTAACGCTATCTTTCATCCTGGAAAACCTCAACCCCCTAGCCCTCATCCCAATCTATCTGCAAAAGACACTGCATCTATACTTAACCAGTTCTTTATTGACACCATCAGTAAACTAAACCACCTAAAACCCCCACAGCATTTCTCCATCACAACCTGTAGCAAAGGAAGCACCCTTCTCTCTCAAATCTTTCTTAACCTCCTACATTGTCTCACCTCTAAAAGTTTAAACCTTGTTCTCCTTCTGTTGACAATCTACCCCTCCCTTTCTTAAGCTATCAGCCAAACCCATTGCCTACCCAGTCTCTATACTCATAAATAGGTCCATTAAAGAAGCCACTGTACCTGACATCTGGAAATCTTTCTTTATAATACCATCTCATAAAGGAGGCAACTCCACTGATCCCTCCAACTATAGACCCACTGCTATCCTTTCCCCCATATCTAAAATCCTAGAAAAATGTATATGTTCCCAAATGCTCAAATTTCACATCCATAATAATTTCCTCACTCCTACTCAACATGGCTTTTGGCAAACCATAGCACCTCCACAGCCCTTCTATCTTTCAGTCACACTGTTGCTGAAGCTTGCGATAATACACTGGTCTCAAGTCCATTCTTAGACCTATCAAAAGCCTTCGATAAAGTATCCACTCCATACTCCTAGCCAAACTTGCCAGCCTACATCTATCTCCCACCACCCCCAAATGGTTCTCCAGCTAAATAGCAAGCAGACAACAATCAGTCAGATGGCAGTCTTCCTGCTTTACTTTTCCACCCATTCATACAGGCGTTCCCCAGGGCTCCATCCTCGAACCCCTTCTTTTTAATATCTTCATAAATTACCTCTGCACCTCAATGTCTCATTCTACCCTTATACAATACGCTGATGATTCTGCATTTATCACCACCTCTGACACACTGTCACAATGTCAGTCACTGACACAAGAATCTTTCCTTTCTGTAGAAAACTGACTAAAATTAATTAATTTTGAATGCAAAAAAGAATAAACTTCTCATCTTTCTTCCTAAATCAAGTAACCACCTGAAACAATCATTTACAATTTCCTCTTTTAACAAAACCATCATTACAACAGAGCACCACATACAATTACCTGGAGTGACAATAGACGATTTGATCTACACATACAGCAGTCCTTCAAAAAAAACAAACTAAAAACTAGGTCTCTGGTATCGGAACAAGAAATTCCTAACTACTGACTCTAGATCCTCCTTGGCCCAAGGCTATTTACTTCCAATCCATCTCTATGCAGCTCCAGTTCTTACAAATCTCCAATCCTCTATCCTTGCCAAACTTGAACAGACTTACAACAAAGCTGCTAAATTTGCAGCTAACCTACCTAATACCTCTCACCACTGTATTGCTCTAAAAATAACTTCACTGGATGGAATTTCCCCACCATCTTGAACTTTCACAACTCCAACTAACTCACTGTCTACTCAAAAACCCACTGCCTCGCCCTCCCTCTCCAATATTGTGACTTAATTCTTTCCACAAACCTACAAATCCAACAAAACAGTCAGCAAAATTTTATATAAATCCTGTATGTCTCATTTCTGGAACAGTCTCCTTTTCACCTTATGTAGCATCCCAAACACAAACAGCTTCAAAAAAGAATTAAGTTCCCTCTGTAAGTCATGGATATGCCTCTGTCAGGACCCTACTTAACTGGGTCTACTGCTCTCTTCACTTCCAAAAATCACCCTCTTGCAGTTTATGCCTTAAGCAAATGGCACCTCTTATTTAACAAAAATAAAAATTAGATGATGGCATATTCTCACTAATTTTTGCCTAACATGCAAGAATCTTTCTCCTGTATTATTTGTTACAAGTCTTCTAAGTATATAATGTAAACAGCATACAGACTTTAATAAGTGTCTTAATATACTTGTTACTTTCTCTGTTTTTATGCTACTCAATTTTGTGATTATTGTATAACCATTATTATTACTCAATTTTGTGAAAATTGCATAATTGAATAATTTGCTCATTTTGCTGGAGCTTTTCTCCTCAGGTCTCCATTGAAAATGGGCCTGTGCTCAGATGGATCAAACCAGTTAACAAATGTGAAATAAATAAATAAATAATATAACAGTTACTGCAATACTAATATAAACAAAAATATAGCTGACATTACTAAAACTGATTAAAATTTACCTAGGTATTAGACTACTAAGCTTAGCAATAAATGTTCACTGAAGAAAAAAAAAAACCACTATGGAAACTACATAAAACCCTATTCAGCATGTAACATACACGGTTAGCATAATATGGGAAATCACTGTTTCCAGATTTACTGCCATTGGTACTACATGCTGCAGTCACCTGCACCATCAATGAACATATTGTCAGCAACTGACATACTGGTATGTCATGGACCAGTAAGTAGTTTATCACCATCAAGTTGACAGTAGAATCATGAAAAAAACTAGTCAAACTACTTCAAATGTAATTATCATCAAGTGGGATGCATGGATTACACATACCAGTAATTACACATCCCAGTAAACATAAAGTTATATATAGGATTATCCATCTTAGTTACAGGGACCTTCCTGCAAATCACAGGGGGCACAGACATCAGCTTTCTATATCCTACTCTAGTTCGCTGACATCATGCTACAGCATGTGAGGGGGCAAATATGGTTCTTCTGGATTGCAATGCAGTGACTCACTACCATGCAGATATTTTACAACACAGCACATTTTCATGAGGTCGTAGGAGATTTGGGCTGCACAAGCATTGCCATCAAGACCCCCGCTAATCCACAGACATTGAGATACATTATTTGGAAGGGTTTCCACTACTTCATCTGCAAGATAGACTGTAATGCCCAGGGAATCATATATAATGTGCTCATATGCCTCCCTGGCTATTCCCATGATTCTCACATATGCCACAAGTCTACCCAATACCAGTGGCTTTTACATGAACAGGAACTTCTTAGAGTATCTCTAGTTAGTAGTTATACACACAGGCATTTGTAAATATCATTCTGCACACTAATGATGTTAATATGTTACTCATATACAACAAAACAGTATGTCCATAGGGAATGGCCCAGATTTATTTCATTCAAAATTTCAGATGAATGCATAATTCTGTGTACTAAAGTCATACTGCATCTATAATGCACAGGTCTACTTTAGTTAATTGTATTTTATTTATTTGTTAATAATATAGGGCAGTTGGTTAGAGTACCCTTTCTAGCTATGAAAAGAGCCAAAGGTAGGTTTTTTAACTTTGCTGGAGAGTAGCAACACCACAAAAAATAATCTTTACTGCATACAGAATTTGCACACAGATCTTATAGGACAATGATAGAGTACAAGCATGTTATAAGTCAGATTATTACATGCCCTTCTTTCTGTAGGACAGTTCTGATTTTTGTCCTGTGAAAAAGCATATAAGACTCCAAAGACATTAATGTTTTAAGATAAAAATAACGTCTACCCTTACATCTCAACTTGGAAACATCAAAGATTTGGACAAAGGCCCATGAAAAATAGGTACAAATCTGTATGATGATTAACCTAAAATTTGCATTACATAGTTATGTAATGCCATCCACTCCAATGAAATTGTGGGATACCAACTTTCAAATGCAAACTGAAGAACAGAACCAATATATGGCCCCAGACCCTGTAGTAAATGGTAACTGTTTTTTTTTTAATATGTAGCAATAATGTTCACTGGGAAGGGAGATGATGAGGAGCCATAGGATTTTCTTTTTGGTGACTTGTAGTATGTGGGTTTTGTGGTAAAAGTGGGGCATTTAATGGTAGGCAATATTTTAATCTTAACAAAAGAATATTATAGTTTGCTAGGAACTCCAAAAGTCAATATCTAAGGCCTACTGATCAGTGGTGTAGCTTGAGTTTGTGCCACCCAGGGCTATCTTTGAGTTTGCCGCCCTTCCCCCTTCACAAAATAATGGCCAAATGGGTCCCTTCCATACACAGCCCTCCCCCCGAAGCCATTTCAATGTTCCATTAATTGGCTATTTTGTCTCATTTACCATAAACACTAATGTGCATACTACTTTACTTCTATAATGATTATTTGGATTTCATTTAAAACTTTTATTTTATGTTTTATAGCACAAACACTAATAGACATCTGCTAAACAAAGCAATACAGTCTCGCAATGAAAATAGACTTAGTATTAAAACTTTTCTGCCGAACTGCGGTGGTGGTGCTGCAGTAGCATTGTTGCCTCACAGTTAGATGTTGCACGTTCGATTCTCAGTTAGAGCGTCTTCTGTGTGTCGACATGCGTGAATGGGCGTTCCTTCACTGAAGGTTGTGCGTTAGGCCTGGCAAGCCAGCACGTAAAACTCTACTGCCAATCATTAGCAGACCGGAGTTCCGCTGTGGCGACCCCTAACTGGGAAAAGCCGAAAGACAGACAGTTATTAAAACTTTTCTGCCCTTGAAATTCACATTCATTGAAACAGCATTGAAACCCACATTCAAAGAAATGCATCTGGCTAGTGGTGGATAAAGATTACCTTTAGGCTGTTTTCAAATCATAGGCCCCTTGCACGCGTGTTCTTTGATACACCTTCCTGATTGTATTAAATTATATTCCTTGTATAATACAGGACACTTGTTAGAGCACATTTTAAATGTATTGTTTTGAACATTTTTTTCCAGTAAGAAATTAAAGAAAAGGCATGAACGAATAATGAAAAATCTGCCTAGTTCAGAACATTTCCAACTTGAAAGTATAATCAAACCTCTACAATCCACCAGTATCAGTAAATATGCACATTCTCTGTAGAAGTAAAAGTCATCTAAATAATTCCACATTAAAAAAAATATGTAACTAATGAAGAGGTTGCTGCTAGCAAACAGCTTTATATTTCATTGTTTCATCTATAAAAAGTGCATATTGCCCTTGAGGAATAAATTGCCCATAATACATTAAAAATGATAAGCTGGTAATATTGCAATATGGAATGGAATGCAAACTGATAACAGGTTCATAGTTACTAGGTATCTCTGCCAAAGAGGAGATTCTCAGGACTGCAGTATCCACTCCCTTTAAAAGTACAACACAGTAGAGTATCAGCAATCTATCAACATACTGTGGGAGTACAGACCACAGCCTTCTGAATCAAATGCAAGTATTCTACCTGTTGTGCTACTAACAACGCAAACAGACTTTACATAAGCAGCACTAAACTTCTATCCCCCTGAAGAACTATGCAGCACAAGAAATCTGGAAAAAGCCAAAATTTATTGGGGGCGGGGGGGCAAAGGCCTTAAAAAACAAGGACATATTTTAAACATTGCTTGTATAATCTTGGAAAGTTGCTAGAATAAAATGTTATCTGTTACCATGCTTTTCCTGAAAGATAGGAAGACAAGATAGGAAAACTGAAAGTTAAATGGCTATCATTATTTAGTGAATTCAGTTCTCATTGATTTGCTAGAAAACCAGAAATTTTAAGAGGAACAGAGCAAAAGGTATATGATCCAAACATTGAACCACAAGGAATCACAAGTGGTGGTATGGGTAGGGAATTCAGGCTCTTGCTCCATGTACCTAAGGTACAGCATTTGAGCTTGAGTAACACTAACCACCAGGTATACTCAACTGGGGTATTTCACACACACACACACACACACACACACACACACACACACACACACACACACACACACACACACACACACACACTCACACTCACACTCACACACACACACACACACACACACACCTGCACTGACTAAGCAATTCTGATGCACTGATGAATCGCTCTCTGGTCTGCTTAAATAGATTTCTGCTGTTAGTGGCTGCTGCTAAAATACACATACAGTTTTTCTATTTTATAATTATAAGCTGGGTTCATAACGTGCATATCAGATAGCATACAATTCTTTTGTTTTTCCTTACTTGGAGGCCCTGACCTGTGGTATGTAGTTGGGTGCTGGGTGGACACTGCAAAACTTTTAAATTGTTGCACTGCTGTTACATTCCCTTAAAACAGTTCAAAATAACAGTCCAATGAAACTGACGTCATTCATGCACACCCCCTGTAGGCTGGTGATGCGTGGTGACATTAGCCATAAATTTAAAGTTATAATACAAAAATAAATAAATAAATAATTTAAAAAATTTGGGAATTAAAGGGGCCACTTGAGAATTCATGGCATCCTATTATTTTGCCCTCAAAACCGGTAAATACCGATGGTTGAGAAGTATGCTTCTACCTTTCATCTAAGTACAGCAGAAAACTATAATAAAATATCTGAAACACCTTAAAATGATACACAAAAATTGAAGAAACAATTTTAAGCAGCATTAAGCCTTTATTTTAGCAAAAAATGAACCCAGGATATCTTACATTACCTGATTGTATGTTTTTAATGCAAAAGATTCAGGTTTCAGGATTAAATGCCCCACTACGGGTATTTAAAAAGCTGGCAGCCTTAATCATAAGACAACTGTACACCTAAACCTAGGCTATTACTTTCAAACATTTCTTATTGTTATTAACTTGAAAAGCTGCATTAGGAGAAGTAATATAACTAAATACTGAGAAGAAAAAAGAAAAAGAACATCTTAAGTAACAGTCATTCTGCAAGTAAAAGCAATTCATTGTTACAGAGACATGATCCTAAATGTTACAGGTAATGATAACTTAGATAAAGCTATACATCAATTTCTTTACATAAATAACAGAAGGATATACATTTCTGACATTGTATTTCCCTATGTTTCCATGATTCACTGTCTAGGGATATGCTGAATACTAGTGAGGAATGATGTGTGCATACTGAGGAACCTAACAGCAAATTGTTTGCTGATTTGGACGCAGTCTTATATCATGACTGATTTCTCTGGTTTTACAATTCTGAACACAACAGACTACTGCTTCCTTATGAGAAGGTTTTAGTTAACCATGTCAGACAGAATTCTTCTGTTATTCGTCTTAGAAATAAATGGTTCATCTTTATCCATTACAGCCTGTGCTATATTTCATACCCTATAAATGACCTACAACAAACCATTATAATTGCAGTATGTGAGCAGAAGATGTTTCTCATACTGTACCTCAGAGCTGTAGGTTGCACACATGCTATTTCCAGATTTCAGGAGGGGTGTGCGAGTAAGGAATGAATAACTCTATGGAGAACTTTATGTGCACAGTACGGCATAAATCAGACACCAGTGTAGAGTGAAAGAGTGAATAATGTGAAATATAAATGCTCATGTAATATGAGAGACTCATGCACAAGTAAATAGTACTGAGCTGCTACAATAAAATAGTTGGGTTATTATGAGTCAGTGCGCACTCCGTTTCTATATAAACTGTCTGAAGGCGTCCCATACTGAACTAAAGCAGTTGACTGCTAACCGGTGGTTGATGGGTAAGCCTGTTTGCTGCCAAATGAACCATACCTTTATTAGTGATATAGAGGAAGTATTCAGTGTGTGTGTGTGTGTGTGTGTGTGTGTGTGTGTGTGTGTGTGTGTGTGTGTGTGTATGTATCTATAACTATACATATACATATATATATATATATATATATATATATAAAAATCTGTGTGTATGTGTGTGTGCATTATCTATCAATCTATATATAATATATATATATATATATATATATATATATATATATATATATATATATATAGATTCCTATTACAAGAACGAAAGTTCACAACTTTGAACTTGTGATAGGAAGCCTCACTTATGCGAAAATTCACTTTAACGAACTTCCGCAAAAGTGCACTTCACCAAAAGTACCGCAGCACAGTGGAGGACATCAAAAAACAAGCTATATCCTCCACTATGGTGCAATACTTATGGACCTTAGGGTTAGGGCACAGGTTAGGGTAAGGGAATAGTTTGTAAACCTATCCCCTTACCCTAACCCATGCCCTAACCCTAAGGTTCGTGACTATCACACCATAGTGGAGGACATTGCTATGTCCTTCACTGTGCTGCAGTCATCACGGACCTTAGGGTTAGGGCACGGGTCATGGTAAGGGGATAGCCCCCTTACCATGACCCATGCCCTAACCCTAAGGTCCATGAGTACTGCACAGAAATTCAGTACAACGCCTGTTTGTTGTACTGAACTTCACATAAGTGCACTTTCGATTAAGTGCACTTCCGCTACAGTGTGCATTCCATACACTATTTCGAAGTTGTGAACCTTCAATCTAGTGTATGGAATCCATATATATATATATATATATATATATATATATATATATATATATATATATATATATGTTTACCTGGACTATAATATTTGCAGATGACATTGTGATCTGTAGTGAGAGTATGGAACAGATGGAGGAGACCCTGGAGAGATGGAGATATGCTTTAGAGAGAAGAGGAATGAAGGTCAGCAGGACTAAGACAGAATATATGTGTGTGAATGAGAGGGAGGATAGAGGAATGGTGAGGATGCAAGGAGTAGAGGTGGCAAAGGTGGATGAGTTTAAATACTTGGGATCAATAGTTCAGAGTAATGGTGAGTGTGGAAGAGATGTGAAGAAGAGAGTACAGGCAGGATGGAGTGGGTGGAGAAAAGTGTCAGGAGTGATTTGTGACAAACGAGTACCAGTAAGAGTAAAAGGGAAGGTCTACAAGAGGGTAGTGAGACCAGCTATGTTATATGGGTTGGAGATAGTGGCACTGACAAAAAGGCAGGAGTTAGAGCTGGATGTGTCAGAGTTAAAGATGTTAAGATTTGCACTGGGGGTGATGAGGATGGACAGGATTAGGAATAAGTATATTAGAGGGTCAGCCTAGGTTGGAAGATTTGAAGACAAAGCCGGAGAGGCAAGATTACGTTGGTTTGGACATGTGCTGAGGAGAGATATTGAGTATATTGGGAAAAAGATGCTAAGGATGAAGCTACCAGGTAACAGGAAAAGAGGAAGGCCTAAGATAAGGTTTATGGATGTGGTGAGAGAGGACATGCAGGTGGCTGGTGTGACAGAGCAAGATGCAGAGGATAGGAAGAAATGGAAACAGATAATCTACTGTGGCACCCCTAACAGGAACAGCCGAATGAAGATGATGATATATAGGTTTACCTTTACAAAGCCGAATCACAGTGGTGCGATTGCTCATATGAGCGAATTGTAACCACGAAAATGAAAACAGCGATAGTTTCAAATGTTCGAAAATCAGCAAATCGAAAAGCAGATTCACTGATTTTCAAACATTAATGTTGAAAAAGATCTAATGAAGTGTAAAGCAGGGGGGCAAGCCACCCTCCCACTTTAGTATTCTAATTCCGGGATCGCACTACAGTGGGGAAAGGACCATTTTCCAATCCCCACTATAGAATGTCGAATGTGCAATGAGCGAATGTCACTGTGCATTCGCTCATTGCACATTCAAACCTTTTTCCTTTCGGCGTTTGCAAACTTTGCAAACTGCCTTTCGGACAATTGCTGTTTGCCCGTGTGCAATACACACACATGAAGGTAAACCATATATATATATATATATATATATATATATATATATATATATATATATATATATATATATATATATATATATATATATATATATATATATATATATATATGTGTGTGTGTGTAAAGATGTGTGCATGCACATGTGTATGATGTGGCTTTAAAGAGACAGCACATACTTTAGCACTGACTGATATTCCTGTCCTCCCAATAAGATATGTTGCTTTTTATTACTATTGCATTGCTGCTGTATTGAAAACACTTGAAATAATGACTACAAATCAGAATGTGTAGAATGTCAGCTGTAACATGTACTGAAACATAAGGGGAACACTATATTAAAAGTATATTTGTTACTTCAAAATAACAGATAACCTCATCCTTTATTTCACGCAGGGATTACAGCAAAACAAAGAAAATCAAAGCTTGTCAGCCACTTGTCAGCCACTGACACACCAGCGAAATAAATGTACCCACCACCCCAAAAATACCTGCACCTGGAAAATGGCCAGTATCAGCTTTCAGTGTGAGCACAGTAACCTATAATTCTTAGACATGGTCCACCTACAACTTCAGTCTCCTCTCATTTAATGCAGTCACCTGTGAGGGTGGTTCTTCTTGAGGGGAAAGATATCTAAAGGTATTGCTGCTGACTCTATTTTTTCAGCCAAGATGCTAATGAGAAAAGATTGACATCTGATGGTTACCCTTCTGTTGCACAGTGTATTGCAGCCCTTCAGCTCTGTCATGTATGCTAAGGAATAATCCACATATACTAGGTAGGCACCATAAAAACATTAGGATTTCCACAAGGATGTGCAAACAGCTAAGCTCAGTTCCTTATATAGATAAAAATATATAAAATATAAAAAAATATAAAAAGCTCTGAAAAGCAGCCATGGGCTACTGGTAGGTTAGCTCATCTAATTATCATTGAACATCAGCATTTCTTGTTCACTTCTATGATTTCGTATAATAAATGTATACGGTATACTTCTGCTGGGTTGTTGTAGCTGTCCAGTATACCTACAATGAAGACTGTGTTTTGCATTTTTTTTTTTTTCAAATTGAACTTTTATTAATTTCCATTTCATATACATCAACCAAAAAGAGCAAAACAAAAGAGAAATGCAGATTAACATGACTGTACATACAGAGGATAACATACAAAGACAATTCTTATCTACAATATATACAAAGTGCTGCTTTGGGATAAACCCCTGAATTAAAACAATTGAAACATATTTAAATAAACAAGTAGAAGCTTCATTTAAGCTAAAAAAAACTGCATGTAATTATAATACAAAAAATTTAAATAGAAGATAAACATGAATATTTTATTTTGAGCCACACATCAAAAGGGCAAAATGAGAGAGGAAGGTAAAGTTACCAAAACATTTATAGGAATGGATCTTAAATTTAGCCATTACCGGTCCCAAAGTATTTTAATTATCAGACAAAAGTTCAAATATAGTATTCCAAAACTTCTGAAAATAAGTGCGTTTCTTGGAACTTGTTATTAAAAGTTTTTGTGAAGTTATTTATTTCACTGCCATGTTCCTGAAACCATTCCATGACATCTTAGTAAGATCTATCCAATGTTTGGTAATGTAGAATTTGACTAGTAAACAAAGAGTAATTAGGATGTGAAATTTAATTTTCAAAAAATTATAATTTGCGATATGTAAAAGAGCCATCTCCCATGAGAGGGTTGATTTGTGGTATCCCATTTTATCCAATTTCACCTTGAGAGAGCACCAAATGGCGTGGGAGTATCTACAAAACCATAAAATATGTAGAATGTCAGCTTGAGGGTATGAACAGCAGGGGCATGCAGTTGAAATATTAGGGTTAAATGTGTTTAAGCGGACCAGTGTGAGGTATAGATTATTGGTGATTATGAATTGGGTATATATAAGTTTCTTAAATGGGGAGAAAGAAAGGGTAGATTTAATGGCAGATAATTTCTGTTCTGATAAGTTTGATCCTTGCTGGTTCCAATAGTCTGAAAATACCACTTTGTATTGGTGAAGTAATGAAATTATATATTTATATGCTAGGGATAACATGATCTTGTTAATGGTTAAAATTTCCATTAATTTATAGACCTGATTGAGATCTTCTTCATTTATAATGAGAACATAGGGCAAAGAGGCAATAAGTTCCCTTATTTGGCACAGAATTATGATATATTTTTTACATAAATTTAGGGAATCTCATAGTTTTGTGAGTGATACATCGCTATATTTATGGATATCCCATAAGGTAAATTCTTTGATTTGAGGGTAGTTGTACAAATTGATTATATTACTATTCAACTTGAGATTAGGGTTTAAATGAATAGGTTGCAATAGGAGGAACACTTTTTCCAGTTTTACGGATTTAACTAGTTCCTGAAAGGATTTTATTTTTTTCTTTTAGGATATGATATTTTAATTTCTTAAGAACTAATGGGTCTATAAAAGGAAGTGCTTTGGGGTTAAGGTTGTTATATAAGACGTGATTAAACCATATATTAACCCAGAGGGGGGATTGTGTTTGAACGTTTGGATTGTGATTAGTAATTTTAATTAGTCTACTAGCATGTAAAATTCTGAAATAAATTTGAAGGTCTGGCATACCAAGACCTCCTTTCCCTTTTGGAAGTGTAAGTCTTAGGTATGACACCCTAACTGATTTTGGGTACCAAATGAATTTCGCAAATGCCTTATGAATTATTGAAAAGAATAAATTGGGAATGAAGGACAAAGATGCATGGAAGAGATAAAGAATCTTTGGGAGGAAATTAATTTTAATAATGTAGGTTTTAGAGAGTATAGGTAGTGTCAACTGTTGCCATCTAGACATATCTTGGGATATAGTTTACCATAAATTCATTAAATTGGAGTGTAATACAGAAGGTGTGGCATGATCGTAGCTAATCCACAGATACTTGAATGAGTATACAATATGAAATGGAGAGTCTGAAAAAACATACTCTCTGTGAGCTAAGGGGTTAATCGGGAAGATACAAGATTTATCTTGATTAACCTTATAATCCGAAATATTTGTAAGGGTATTCAGGGTTGCGATAAGCTTCTTCGTGTCTGATATGGGTTTTTCAAAATATAGGTTCAAGTCATCAGCAAAGGCTGTCAAACATATTTTGGTATGTAATATTTTGGGTATTGAATGGTATGTTTTCTGAAGTAAGAGTAGAAAGAACGGCTGTAAGTAAAGATTAAAAAGAAGGAGACAGAGGGGGCACCCCTGACGGGTTCCATTAGAGATTTTTATTGGTAGCAAAAATGTATTTTTGATATATAGGCGTGTATAGACACTATTATATAAAGTTTTAATGGTATTAATAAAGTTTAGAGGTAAATCATAATGTAATAGAACTGTGAATAGAAATTCCCAATTAGCCCTATAAAATGCTTTATATGCATCTAGAATCATGGCATATCTCGGATATTTGTCCTTCTTAGTAATGTTGATCATGGTCTCCATGGTTAGAGTGTTATCCCATGTATGTCTCTTGGGCATGAAGCCAGCTTGATCTTTAGAAATGAGGGAAGGGATTACTTTTTTAAGCTTTTCAGCTAATATAGAAGATACAATTTTGATATCAATATTCATTAAAGAGATTGGCCTATAGTTGTTAATATTAGATTTATGCAAGTTATTTTTGGGGATTAGAATTGTCTTGGAGTGGCTGATATACAGGTCCGATATCCCATTAATAGTGCTAAAATTAAATAGTTTAGTAAAATGGGAGATAAGGTGTCTTTAAATGCTTTATAGATGTCTCGGGAGTATCCGTCAGGGCTTGGGGCTTTTCCTGCTTTAAGGTTATCTATGGCATTTATTATTTCTGTTTGAGCCAGAGGGGCAGATAATATTTATTTCTGTTTACCATTTAATTTAGGAAAAGTTATGTTATCGATATGATTTCCTATCTCTGAGGATGGAATTTGGTGCTCGTAGCTAGTATATATTTTCAAGAATATTTGATGGAATAGGTTTATTATCTGGGAGTCTGACATTTTTTTTCATATTCTTTCTCCCTGCTGCTTTATTCTTTCGGTAGTTTACACAGTGTCCCACGCCAATTGATGGGACTTTTGAGCCATAGACTACCCCTTGGACTCTCCTGATAGGGCTGTGGCTGGTGCAGAGCTAAAGGGCATTCTGAGCATGTAGCAGATTATATTCACTAGCATTTTCTTTCTTTTATGACCTATGTCACCACCCCCCCCACCAGCGGTACCAATGGTATGGCTAATTGATAGACATGCAGTTGCGACATGTGGCATTTTGCCCACATCCACGATTGCTCATCCATGTCCCTGCACTATCCCCTCTTAGGCTAAATCTGACAAATGTGGCATTCCCAGCCTCTACCAAGGAGTGTCACAGGAGACGGCCACAAGAACACCCCTCTCCACCCAGGACAGTAACAGCAATCCTTTCCAGCCTCTATGTCAGTTACCTGAAATATTAATCATTCCTTCGTTGCCTGAGCTGTACTTACAGCTTTATCCCACTACACCACTGGCATGGCTTTGTTTTGCATTTTTGATTTTGTATGAAAGTACTTTTATCTATCCAGCTGCACTAAATGCTCACTTTAGGCCACAGCCACAGTTTGACATCACTGCAGTATGTGCTTACTAGGGGTGATGCCATGCCAAGCATGGAAAGTTGTCACTAAGATGCTTTTCTTCCCAGAACATATTCTTAAGAGTTTTGATTTAAAATCCTTCCTTCCAGTCATGGGAGTCCACCATAAAAAGTCAGTAGATTACCTATTGACAGAACACTGGACTAGTAAAGCCCAGCATAAAGTACAGTGACTAAATCTATAGCTGACATACAGAACAAAGGTTTTTGTAAGTGGCAAGACCACACACAGCACCCCAAACTTCATTACTTACATATACTAACTCCATTGACAGAAAACAGGGGAGAAAATATAAACGTTAAGAAGAAGGTAAAAAAAGGACTTCCACGTCTGTGATCTCAGAGAACAATTAATATACAGGTATCCTAGTTCTTGTTTACGAAAGGATGGAGGATCATGGATCATGGAGATTGATTTTAATGAGCTACAGTTACTGAATGGTAGCCCCCAAATTATACCTTAGTGGTAAGCAGAGCCCAGCCAGCTTTGCAGAAGGTTATGCCCTCATTTTCAAACCACGCCGACCATGGATGAACCCAAGATTACACACACAGTCAGGGATTATTGTTGACATATTCTTTCACACATTCATGGATTATCCTCATAATCCTAAACAGGGTTGCAGGGAGCCATTGCCTATCAAAGCACTCACTGAGCGCAAGGAATACGAGCTTATTTTGAATAGAGCAGCAAACCATCACACATCTACACACAGCCACATCCGTAAAAGCATAAAGCATACTTATGAATATAAGAAAATTAGTAGATAGCCTAGAAAAGTGGCTTAAGGTTATAAGATGTCAATAAACTTCATCCTGAAGATGATGTTGCTTGCTCTTGTATCTAATTTTAAGATATATGACACTGATTAAGTCATTTAAACAGACAGTACTCCTGAGTCATGTCCAGCAGGAGGAACTTGTACATGCTGAGGTTTACCTGGTTTAACAAATGAATAAAACAATCCTGTAAAGACTTATTTGCTTCAAGTTCTTAGGAATTAGTTAAGAATAATAAATATATTATGACCATTTTGAGGTCTGGTTTGCTCATGTGAGTGCTTTTCAATAAATTGTGTTTGTTTATAGGGAACGCTATTCAGACTTATGTGTAATTAATGAGAATGAAACACTAATGTTTTTTTAAAGACTCATCTGAGCTCACAGTTATTGTGTTACAAAAAGGTTGTCATAAACTGTCATTAAATATTTAGTCTTACTTTAATGGAGTTTCTACATTTTAATCAATGGACACTGAAATTTCTACTCAACTCCATTTAACTACTCTGTCACCGTCAAGAGTATTATGTATTTTCCTTACACATTATGTTCTTAATGTACGTTTTGCACAGCTCAAAGAGATGTTCATCATATTGATCACTGCTGCAGTAGCCTTAGCTATATGGGTTATATCCTGAAAAGGGTATAACAGCCAGCATCCAAAGCTTCAGAGCACCTTCAACACACCCAAGCTGTCAGGCAGCTTGAGTGGAGCTGAATAAAGGACAAGTCTGTGTGCCAAGCCCTTCTGAGATTTACTGCCACCAGTGACTGCTCCTCTGAGACTTTTGAGGATCGACAGCTTATGCTGTTCATTTGTGGGGCAGATTAGTTCCCTTTGGAGGGGAGACACTTCCATTTAATAATTTTGCTTATTGTTTATACTTTCTTCTTCAGTAAAGTTATTTTAAAGCTATGAGTGTGTTAAAACACAAACTCCTTCTTTTTTCTCTATCAGTCTGAGTCAAGGTTTAATTTAGGCTATTGAGCCTTCTTGTAAGGTGGGTGGCCACGGTGGTGCAGCGGTTAGCGTTGCCGCCTCACAGCAAGAGGTTCTCTGGTTCAATCCTCAGCTGGGGTGCCTTCTGTGCTGAGTCTGCATGTCCTCCCTGTTGTCGCTTGGGTTTCCTCCAGGTGCTCCGGTTTCCTCCCACATCCCAAAGACATGCAGTAGGTGGATTGGACACTCTAAATTGCCCCTAGGTGTGTGTGTGTGTGTGTGTGTGTGTGTGTGTGTGTGTGTGTGTGTGTGTGTGTGTGTGTGTGTGTGTGTGTGTGTGTGTGTGCATATGTGTGCCTTCTGTGGAAGGTTGGGCACTGGGCTGGCAACTCGACACTGTAAAACTCCACTGCCAATAATGAGCGGACAGATGATCCACTGTGGCGACCCCCTAAGCGGGAAAAGCCGAAAGAAGAAGAAGAGCCTTCTTGTAAGGTAGTTTCTGGTAAAGGAAAGACGAATACATCCTTTCCTGAAGTGATACAAAATGTTGACTCTGGACAGGAGGTAAAGGGACAGACACAGGGTTTTCTCCTCAGATTTTTGATTCAGGTTCAGAGGAGAGCTCAGTCTCAGATTTTCCCTGTGGGGGTTTCTCTTTCTCTAAGATTTCTAGAATGTGTCAGTGTTTTCAATGGGAGAACACAACAGCTCAGAACCTGCACCCACTCCTCCAGTTTTGTCTACCTTGGAAGAGGTGTGTGTGTGTGTGTGTGTGTGTGTGTGTGTGTGTGTGTGTGTGTGTGTATTACTGCCAGCAATGTTCCTGACCATTAGCCAGGCAGATGAGATGTACAAAGTTCCTTAGTCTTTTAAGTTTTTATACACTCTTCCCAAACCTGATGCAGCAGCTCTACAGTAGCTTTAGTTAATCCTTTTGCTATTAAAACATTTAATTAATTATAATCCTAGTCATTCTGATAAGGATTGGAAGATTATTGATAAGTATAGAAAAAAAAAAGCTTCTGCTTCTACAACTTTGATTTTCAGAATTTTGAATTCTCAGGTTCATATGTTAAGGTTTGACCTGATTACTTTTGAATGTATAGGGAACGTTTTGTCTGCAGTTTCTTCTTATGAGGAAAAATCAGCTTTAAATAAATTAATTTCTTCTATTGTTCAAGTCACTACTCACTATATACAGTGTGTGTATAACTTCTTCAAGGGCTCTGGCCACTGATACTGTACTGAGGAGGTTTGCATGGCTGTTTCTCATAACCTTCAAATGATGTTAAGAATGACATTTTAAATTCTCATTGGGATAGAGATTTGTTTTTTAGCCTTTCTGCTTCAAAGGTAATCTGTTTGGGCATCCTGCAGACTACTACAGCACCAGAAATGAGAAAGAGAGACTTTTTGTGCTAACTGCAAGTACTTGTGGCTTAAGCTGCTCAATTTTTGCAGATTTTGATCGTTTTTGTTAACTGCACTTCTCAGAAAGCTTTAAAAAGTAGACTAGTTCTTATTCTACTGTATCTCTGCCTCTTAAATCGTTTTTCAGTTGTGCACTTGCCTTGCTTTATTTTAAAAAGTTTAAACCGCTAATTTTGTAAAGTTTTAAATTGCATTTACTGTTTACGGCTACACACTCAAGTGTGTTAGCCTTTTCTATGTTTATTTACTGTATTATTGCACTGTTTAGCCTGTTTTAACCAACCCCCCCCCAAAAAAAAATTGTCTTGATTGCTCATTTCCCACCTTTCCTAGCTAGTATAGTCCAGATCCCAGGCTTTGCTGGTTTCAGGATTTCAGTTTCAGTGTTCAGAGCTATCCAGACCTTGTGTTAGAGGGAAGTCCTACTGCTTACCAGTGAGAGTGGGGGGCATTGTACTGCCTATCTAATGCTAGAGGAGTGGTTTCCAGCTCTGAAATTATAATTTTATTGGCCATTTGGGGCTGATTTCTATCCCTTTCAGCTTTCTGGCTTAAAAATGCACGTTTGCGCATTTTTGCCAATCGCGCAGCACCGCTGGGCTATGGTTAAACTATTCCTGGTGCCAGAAAGTATGCTCTTCAAATTTTCCCTTAGAACTAGCTGGGTTTCTCAGTAGTAGCACTAAAATCTGAATCTCTGTGACTAGCATTTGCTCTAAATCCTGCTGGAAAGCAGTAGGCATCCTAAAACCGATACAAGCACTCAACTCTCCTTGATAATAAGGAAAAATTAGTCATAGGCACTGAACAGCCTATAATTGCAAAAGTACCTTGCAAAGTAAGGGAAAACAGCTCTTGTACTTTACAAAAGGAACACCAAAGCAGGCATGTCCAAGGGTCAGCTCCCGTTGATTTCTCCTGTCCAACTGGTGAATCTGGGCATACTGGGGCAATGTAGCAATTATCTCATGTACACAGACATCCCTCTCCTCCTACCACCCAACACTACAACCTGCGAGAGATGCACTTACATAGCCAAACTGGAAGTAAAGCTCTCTCCAGCAAAGATTGTGCTAGACAGTCACGAGGAGAAAGTTAACACATGCACTACTCCTCAAGCAACACATTCCCCTTCAAAACCCACATCACCAACTCCCACAATTAGCAACACTAAACCGACATATGTGGAGACCCTTAACATTAACTAACCTGCCCAAGCAACAAGAACCTCCAAAGCTGAAATGCAAACACCAATCACAACCAAAGTGACACATAGCTCAAAACACCAGTGTGCCACCCAACAACAGCCCCTAAGGCAAGACAACATACCCAACACTTTAGTCATATGTAACTCTATAGTCAAGCACACTGATGTCCCACTCACCAGGCTGAACAAGGAGAAAATTACTGTCAGCTGCCTGTCGGGTGCCAGGATCTGCCACATAATGCATGCACTCAAGTCACTCCACAACAAGTACAAATACAACGCTGTCATTATCCATGTTGGAGTGAATGACTTGAAACATACCTCCCAGGACTACATGAAAAGAGACATGCAAGAGCTCTCAGATCATGTAACCCAGACAGGTATGACCCTAGCCCTGAGTAGCATCCTATCTTCGCCCAGAATTATACTACAGTATAAGGACAAAATTATTGACTTCAACAATTGACTAAGCTTCTGGTGACATTCAAAGGGGATCCAGTATCTGTCTGCCTGGGATGACAAGATCAACAAACCACGATGCTTTTCCAGAGATGGTCTGCACCTGTCACCCCTGGGATTCAGATTACTGGCTAAGGCCCTTGCCATTCCTATAGTGCCTTTTTTAGGCAAGGCTCAAAGGACAAAACCACCACCATAACTGATATAAGCATGCAAAATCTAAAGGTTGCGCTACTCAATGCTAGAAGTCTAAACCTCAAAATGCACTCTCTCGAGGCACTCCTAAAAATGGAGAACATCAATATCTGTGCAGTAACTGAGATCTGGTTCAAGGCTCCAGAGAGCACCCCTGCAATACCAGGCAACAACTCTTACCATACTTTTAGGCCACCAAACCAGGACCAAAACACCAAAGGTGGAGGAGTGTCCATATTCACCAAGGATATTCACATCTCCAGGTTAGCTGCCCAGCACAATGCATCTGAAATTCTACAGGTGCAACTAAAACTAGGTAAAACTGCAATCCAAATTGTAGCTTGCTACAGATCTCCCACCATGCCCCAAGGTTTTCACTACATCTTTCTAAACATACTGGAAAATATTAAAATACAACCAAACACCCTAATACTGGATGATTTCAACTATCCTGCCATTAAGTGGGAAAACTACTCGGGTACCAACACCTTTGTCCAATGGTTCTTGGAATTCATAAATTCCAACGCCCTGGATCAACTAATCTACAGTCCCACCAGGGGCTCAAATATCCTAGACCTGGTTATTACCAACATGTGAGATTGATGCTCCATATCAGTTGTCACCCCCTTGTTGGTCAGGTCTGATCAAAATCTAATCACCCTTGATATCCACATCCCACCCCCTACCCTGCAGTAGGGAAACCTCTATAAAATACTTCTCCAAAGCCAACTTCATGCTACTCAAGTCAGAAGTGACAAACTTCATAACACCCATGCAGACGGGAACTGAAAGTTTGACTGCTGAATCCTACACTAAGGCACTGTATGAGCAGATACACTTGTGCATGGATTGTGCATTTCCAAATAGAACCAATATGCTCTCCTCCAAAAAAAGCAAGCCAGTCTAGTAGTGCACTGCCATAAACAAACTATACAACATAAGGAGGAAACTGCTGCAGAAAAGAGGAAAATCCCAGGATGCAAAAAACTCCATTACCAGCCTCAGTAAGAAGCTGAGATCCCATATAAAATTGTCCCAAGCTAGTTATGAAAATAAAATTGCCAAATATTCTAAGGACAACCACAAGGCATTCTATAGTTAAGTCAAGAATCTAAATGGCAATGCTCAGATCTGCTCTGAGCTACAACAGAATGTCATTAAATATACTGATCCCAGGGATATTGCCAGTATCCTGGTAGATTGATTCAATGCCAACTTCACCCCCCCTCACCCCCTAAAGGGCCCATCTCAATACCAAAAGATTGCCAAATTCCGGTAATCATGGCCACACAGGTAAAAAAAAAACGCTCTCTCCAAAGCTAAGAATACAGCATCCATGGGACCAGACGACATCCAGTCTGTGTACTATATAAACTACAAAATGAACTGACACCTCACCTAAGTGTCATGTTTAATCATAGCCTCACCTCAGGCTTCTTATCCAATGAGTGGCATACAGCTACAGTTATCCCACTCAACAGGGGGGATCCACTTTGAATCCCGGGAACTATCATCCCATCAGTCTGATGAGCCTGATCTGCAAAGCTATGGAATGCATTATCATGGAACTTATAAACAAAGACATTGGTAACCTTCAAACACTGGACCCTATCCAGTTTGGTTTCGTGAAGGGCTGATCTTGTCTCCCCAACCTAATTGACTTCTTTGAATCAGTCTCCAGAGCTGCGGACGAGGGTAAGGCAGTCCACACAGCCTATCTGGACCTCGCCAGGGCATTCTACACCATCCCCCACTCTAGAATCATAGATAAACTTACTAAGCTGGGCATTAATTCATACATCACGATGGGTTGCCAACTGGCATACTGACAGAACCCACACTGTAAAAGTAGCTGACTCCAAATCCAGCTCCAGGCAAGTGACAAGTGGAGTACCTCAGGGTTCAGTCCTGGGACTGCTCTTGTTTGGCATCTACTTCTCTGAAGTACAGGCCAACTCTAAGGGAATCTGGCTAACAAAGTTCACAGATGACTGCAAACTAGGAGCCATTATTGAATCCCCAAAATTATGTGGATATTCTACAAAAGGGCCTTACAGAAACAGACGCTTGGTGCCAGAGCCATAGGCTCAAGCTGAATGCCAAGAAATGTATAGTTATCCTCTTTTGAAAAAAACATGTACCCATGAATTACCACGTAAATGGCAGTAAACTAAACACTGAAAGTGTGATAAGGGACTTAAGGACACAGGTGTACAGTGGTCTCACCTTCGATAATCACATCTCCACAACAGCCAGGAAATCCTTCTATGTGGCACACCTCATCACTAAGGGCTTTTCATCCAGAAAAAAAGGAGGTCATTGTCCCACTGTACTAATTCCTCATTAGACCCATTATAGAGTATAACACCCCTAGGGTATAACACCCCATTTGGTATGTACCTTATAAGACATCTGCAACAGTTGGAAAGGCTGCAGAAATACCTCACTAAAAGAATCATAGGCCTAAAGCAGATGCCCTACGCTAATCGTCAAAAAATCTCCCGCTATTCAGTGATGCATATCGTCTACTCAGAGGCGATCTCTACTTAACTTACAAGGCCATGTCAAACCCAGAGCTGTTGGACATGCTACATTTAAAGAAATCCCAATCCCTCAGAGCCACACGCTCCAGCGATCTAAACCTGGTCATCACAATGAACAAAACATGCTGGAGGGCTAGGTTCCTGACCCAGGGACTCCCCATACTCTGGAATAGACTGCCCATACATGTCAAGCAGAGCACCTGTTTGGCCCTCTTCAAAAGGAACCATGGCGATCGGATGGGAGATAGGAAATGCACCCCGGGGATCAGGTCAGTCACCCTGCTAGACAGAGGACAAGGGAAGTAAATATTCTGGGAAGAAATAGCCAGGGAATTGTATGGCTAGGCTTGTATAGGCCCTAGGGCCGATAGCCTAGTACCAACCTATGAACCTATGAAAAGGGTAAGCTGATAAAGGGTATCTCTGAGATTTTTCAGCCCTCCTTTTCCAAGTTTACCATATGATTCTCTACCTCTTGATCCAGTTTTGGTAAAAAAAACAAAATAAACGGTTTCAACAAAATCCAGGAAAACAGACATTTAAGAAGAAATGGCAAGGGGCTTTATGAAGAATTCTGGAAACTCTCCACCCAAGCACAGTCCAATATGCAAGAATGACTATTTAGGAGCCTTTATTCCCATACCCATTCTGGCACCTATTTTGCCTTCCAGAAATCTGTATCACCACTTTTCTCTTTAGCAACAGATAGAGTCAGACAGATGGACTCTGAAGATCAGTTATCAAAGTTACGGTTGTCAATGTGAAGAAATTTTTCTTTTGAAGAGGTTAATTCCTTTTCCGCCAAAACAAACCTGTCTCTTTTATTTCTGCCTGTCCTTTACCATATGCTATCCAGGGAAGTGACAGAACCAGTTCCCCCTTCCAGGTGCGAAAGGGATTTTATTCAAAGATGTTTCTAGTGCCAAAGAAGGAAAAAAAGAAAATGGTTGGAGACCAACTCTGAATAATTTTCCTAGACATGTTTGTGACAGTCCCCAACATCAAAATGTTGTCCCTTCACAACTTGTTACCTCATCTTCTTCGTTCAAGTTTCCTGGTTACTCCAGATTTGTAAGATGCTTATCATCTTATCCCTATTCATAAAGATTTCAGACATTTCTAAGGTTTTGTGTGTGGGTCGGATTATCAGTTCTCTGCCTTATCCTTTAGACTATCCACTGCACCAAGAGTGTTCTCAAAGTGTCTAGCTCCAATCATAGCTCATTGCAGGTTACACGGTATCTACATTTTATCCATATTTAGATGACTTGATTATGTTTGCAAATTCTTTTTCAAAGTGTCAGGAATCTCTCTTGCTCTGTCTTGGGTGAGAGATCTCTGACTCAAGCTGGGATTCCAAATGACCATTCAAAAGTAGTAGAAAAACACCAGGCTGTACCTCTTTCCTCAAAACGAATGAAAATAGCAAAGCCGCCAAAAGATACGGACTTGTTTATTAAAGCAATAAAATTGAATAACACTCCACAAAGTGAATCACAGGAACATTCAAAAGTCTTTAACTCCTTCTCACAGGATTGTGTTTTGGGAATATCAGCTAGACACAAAAGTTCAAAGACCATTTCTTTCACAGGAAAAATAGCTCTATCTCTAGATTTACTTTTATGGTTTTCCATTTAGACTTCAGGCAATGTGAGGGGATACCTCATGATTTGGGCTCTCATGGCTTCTGTGACTGTGTCTCATGACAACTTGGCAAGAATCCACACAATAAAGATACAATGGTATTTGAAGTCTCTTTGGTCACAGCTTCAACACCCTTGGTCTTTTCAAATCCTAGTGCTGAGGTTTGTCAGAAGATAAATCACATGCTGGAGAGAGAAGATATCCCTAAATCTAGGTCTTCTCTTCTCCCTCCATGTTCCAAGTTAATCAGTCACCACAGATGTTTAGACTTTGCTTGGGGAGCAGCTTCAGGATGGACAAAAGTATAAGTTGTGTCAGACACCAACTGCAGATGCAACCACATAGATATAAAAGGTGATCAAGACACTCAACTTACTGAATCATCTATGGTCCTCAGGACCTCTTCAGGTTATTAGAGGTACTACCACAGTCATTTGTTATATCAACCAAGTGAAAATCGGGTCATACCTTCTTTGCTGGCTAGCCATGTTAGTTTGGGATATAGCTTCATAGGATAATCTCACTCTACAGGCATCCTGCATTCCTTCAGAACATAACCTAGTGGGAGACAAACTGAGAAAGACAAGGGCAAACCCTCATGAATGTAAACTATATTAAGGGTTCTTCAAAGATTTGATCCATCTGTGGGAAGTTACTCAAGTAGACCTCTTTGCCTTCTCTCTTAACAACCAGCTGACAAAATTCCTATGCCAAACTTTGTATGTCCATACAACTCGGGTAGCATCTTGACAAAACAAAATCTTGTAGCTCTTCAGATCAATTGTTTGTTTCTTGTGAAGGTAAAAAGGAGGGACAATTTGTGTCAAAAGCTAAGGCTATTACCTTTTGTTATACTCAACACAACAATACTATTCCATGCAAGATCAAGGCCCACTCTACCAAGGTCTTGGCTTTATCTATGGCTTTTTGTAAATGTTTGGATTCTAGAAGTATTCTAGAAACAGCAACTTGGTCCTCTATACATACTTTTGCAAAGTACTATGAGCTTGATTCCTTCTATGGCTCTAGATCAGGCTTTGCAAGGACCATTCTCCATGGGCTCCTGGACATTTTCTTCCATCTCCCAAATGTAGTACGCTAGGGTAACCTACCCATATAGCTAAGGCTACTGCAGGAGTGATCAATTGATGAAAATAGTACAATTCTGTAATTACATTTACCATAACAGAAGATGTTCGCGTGATCACTGCTGCAGTAGCTGCTCCCTCCACCCCCTCTTGTTTTGGGGTATGTTGTTTGCACCAGGGTGTGGTTATTTATTTTTTTATTCTTCTTAGTATTATCCTTTCAGGGCCGAGCCTCCCTTCCTTCGCAGGGAAGCTCTAAAGTACTTGGCATCCAGACTTGCCTTTTAGTCAACTCCGTTCAAACTGCCTTACAGTTTTGGTGCATGGAAGGTGCCCTGAAGCTTTGGAAGCTGTCCGTCTGTTATATCCTTGTCAGGATATACCCCATATTCTGAAGGCTACTGTAGCAGTTATCATTCGAACATCTACTGTTATGGTAAGATGACTTACACAACTGCACGTTCCACAGAGCTGTTTCCGAGCACCATTAGTCATTCTGTCTTAGAACTCTTGCCTTACTAAACATAAAAATGGTAGTAGTCTTGTGCATGTTATTTTCTTAAAGGATTGAGCTGCTTTGCAGTCAGAGATTAAAAAACAGTATCAGGAATCCTACTGCTTTGATATTTTTAATTGTTTGTCCTATTTGGATACTTCTCATTTGAGGAATTCTGTAATCACTTGTATAGTTTTATTTATCCAGCATGGATATTTCTTCTTCTTTTTTTATTTATGGGTTGTGATAAATTCCATAACTGAAGATGGCATTATGATTTATTTACTCGTTGATTTTTGATTACCAGGAATGTACGATTGGGTCACAAGAGCCTATTTTCAGCTGCGGTCCCTGGAGAAAAGCTCCACTTAACAATGACAATAAAAAAAAATCAAATGCATTACAAACAGACAGAATTTCATATATTTCAAAACTAAACAACAATATTGTAAGGCAGAGAGATATACTAAAACTATGTTACAAAGTGAACAAAGAAAAAAATAAAACAATATATACAATTCTATAGAGCATCCTATTGGAAATTCACAGTATATTTACAATTGAACTAAACTCCTGACTTATTACTAAAGGGGGAGAGAGATTGGCATAGATTAGTATAATTAGGGAAGAGGTGATAGGAAAAGGTCACGTAATGTCGCAGAGAGGGAAGGATAGCCAGGTGAAGATGAGGAAGTGGTGATGGGTAGACAATCTGCACAGATGGGGGGGGGGGGTTACACAAAATTTAAGTTCAGCCTGGGGTATAGCATGAGCATACCCATGAGATGATAGATGGCCTTTCAGAAGATGCTTGAAGTAAGGATGGTAACTTACAGTTCTAATAGTCTGTGGAATAAAATTCCACTTTTTGCAAGCAGAGTGGCAGTAAAGAGTATTTCCAATTGCTTTTTGAGGTTTATAGATGGTGAGAAGTTGTTTATTATTAGAACAAATGGGTCTGTTTGGATGATAGGAAGGAAGAATACAGCTTAGTATAGGACAGGCATGGAGTTTATAAATGATGCTGTGAGTATTAGCTAGTTGTAATAAGTCCAGGTAATGGGATACTCCAAAGCAGGTCAAACTTTTAAGGGCCTTGCAGTGATGTGCAGTTTTGTTTATTGGCAGCATATTTAGCAACTTTGTTGTTGCATATTTCAAGTTTTTAAACAGATAATTGTAAGTTGGTAAGAGCAGGTGCACTGTATAAGAGTGAAGGAAAGTAAGTGGTTGCTAGGGTGGCTTTATCAGAGTTATCAAGAAAGATTTGATGTCTATAAAGTTTCTGATGACTTTTTAATTTATAAATCTGAGATTGTCTTCAGTTGTCACAACAAGCAGTTTTGTATGGGATACAACTATCTGTATTGTTACGTGAGAAAATTTTGAAGTTGGATTTGTCCTTCAGGTGTGCTTTGGGGAGGATTAGGAGTAGTTCCGTTTTGGGGACATAGTTATAATTGAGCGTTGTAAAGCTGGTTTTAAACAGAGGTGAAGGCTTCCTGTGTGATTTCATGAAGATTTGCTCGAGTGTCAGATGAGCATATTAGTCTCAAATCAGCAGAATACTGCATAACTGATGCTTACATCATCAGAATACTGCATAACTGATGTTTGCATCATCAGAATACTGCATAACTGATGTTTGCATCATCAGAATACTGCATAACTGATGCTTACATCATCAGAATACTGCATAACTGATGTTTGCATCATCAGAATACTGCATAACTGATGTTTGCATCATCAGAATACTGCATAACTGATGCTTACATCATCAGAATACTGCATAACTGATGTTTGCATCATCAGAATATTGCATAACTGATGTTTGCATCATCAGAATACTGCATAACTGATGCTTACATCATCAGAATACTGCATAACTGATGTTTGCATCATCAGAATACTGCATAACTGATGCTTGCATCATCAGAGTACTGCGGCATATAGAACTATAACTGAGAAGTTCAACTCTGATGTATTTCATAGAAAACTGAATGATGTATCTACACAGATAAATTTATTTAGTGAAAAACTGAGGGTTATCAAGCAAAGAAAATTGATTAGAGATGTCAACGATTTTCGAAGAGGAGACATCTTTGTTTGGCCGAGGTCCATAGGAAACAACGCGATACCAGCAGAAAGTCATTTCCGCTCACAGCAGAGGCAATCGGACAATGGTGAGATCAACACCATAGAAGCAAGCTCAACCGGTTTAACCAGAACAGGAGAATCTACCCACAGTGTAAGAGATGTGCCCAATATGAACATAGATACATCGACACCACCATCGAACCAACTAGCACTACAACACACAGACAATTCTATTAGAACTGGGGCTATCAGGAAACAAACCGCCACAGTGATCAGGGATAAGGATGCTCCTTTTCCCATCAAACTTCACACTTTCACCAGGGGGAGGTCGGAAAGCCGGGGCCCGAGGAAACGGAAGTTCTCATCCGAGAGGCACGAGAGGTACCAAAAGAAAAACTGGAACTGACTACCTTGGTATTTAATTTTTCTAAACTCCGTTTGTCTTTATCTGATGTTTCTTTACTCAACAAAGGGTTGAATGACATACCTTCTCAAAGTAGTAAACTGCCTGAGATCTTGTTAGATATAAGACTGTTTGCAAGGAAAGTGGCATTGCGAATGCTTTTTAAGAACTCAGACCACCAGTTGCAAGCTGGAGATATTAATCTTAAACGTAAAAGTACTTTTTCACCGGTCTTGCCACCGAATGTTGAATGCTTTGTGAGGACTTGTGAAAAAGATATTTATGAGTTATTTACTAAAAGAAATGTTAAGAAAAGGTTTTTTAACTTAGAGAAAGATGAATATAATTCCCTAATGAGTTTAAGAAATAATGAGAATGTTATTATTATAAATGCTGACAAAGGAGGGGGAGTGGTACTTCTTGAAAAAGATATGTATATTAAGACAATTGAAGCCACGTTAAGTGAGAATGACACCTATTTGGAATTAGACATAGAAGGAGTGAAGAAAATTATAAATAACGTCAGAGATGAATTATATGACATCCTGATGTGTAGGCAGGTCAGTAAAGAAATGTTTGAGTTCCTTTATATAGAGGAACCTTTGATACCGACACTTAAGGGTTTACCCAAAGTACATAAATTAGCTGAACCCATGCCGATGAGACCGATAGTGTCAGGCAGAAATTGGGCAACATATAATATCTCTAGATTCTTAGAAAAAATGATGAGGCCAATAGTTAATAAAGTGGACACGATCCTTACAGACACACAACACCTCCTGAAAGATCTCGAATCTTTTGATTCTTTGGGAATAAAAAATAGGGAAGTGTTATTGGTTACACTGGATGTACGTGATCTTTTCACGTGCATCCCTAATGAATATGGCACACAAGCTGTAAGGGAGGTAATGGCAACTGAAAGCGGGTTCTCTGGAGACAGACAGATTCTAGTTGGCCAACTATTAGAAACGGTGTTGAGCTGTAATGTATTTATGTTCAACAACAGATATTATTTGCAAACATGGGGTGTCGCCATGGGCACCCCATGTGCAAATTCATATGCAAACTTAGTATTATACAGTTGGGAATCAAAACACATATTTAACAGCTCTTGGATGAGTAAAATAAAAATGTACAAACGGTTTGTGGATGATGTGCTATTAGTGTGGGATGGCACTGTTGATGAAATAAAAGAATTTGTAAACTACTTGGAAGGAACTACGCAGTTCCTAAAGTTCACCTATGAGTACTCATATGAAGAGATTAGCTTTCTAGATATAACCCTATACTATGATACAAATAATAAATTAACATCTAAGCTATACAGAAAGAGCTGCTGGAGAAATACTATTCTTGAATATAGTAGTATGCATCCTAGATATATGTTCTCCGGTATAATAAGTGGACAATTTTGGAGATTAACAAGAATATGTAAAAATCCAGTAATGCTAAGCACTGAAGCAGACAGAATGGAAAGTCTATTTGCGGAGAGAGGTTACAACATTAAGTTAATACAAGAAATGAGAAATAAGATTATACCCCAAAAAAGTACTGAAGGAGATACTCAGGAACACAACTCAATAGTGATGATGGGTTCTAATAAGTATAGAGAATATCGACCTATGATGTCAAATAGACAGAATACTAAGATTAATGTGATCTTGAAATACACCAATAATATTAATGCAATTAAAGAAGTAGTGAATAAACATTGGAATATTTTAACTGTAGTAGATGAAACTAGAATAATAGTAGGTGATAGACCAGGGTTTGTGTTCCGAACCGCTGATAACTTGAAAACGATGTTTTCACTCAATTTACAGAAGAATATAAATACGAGAGATGTTAACCATATGGCTCCTGGGACATATCCATGTGAAAAATGTAGTATGTGTAGATATATTACGGATCAACAAGAATATACACATCCACATGGACACTTCAAATATACACCTAGGATGAGAACCAGTTGTGATACTAGTAATTTGATATACATGGCTAATTGTGATCTATGCCCAGCTTTTTATATTGGCCTTACAAAAAGAAAGCTGAGACAACGTATATATAACCACACATATGATATCAAGAAACAGCATGAGCTGAATGCTCTAGCTAAACATATTAATTCCCATCCTACACATCAATTTAGATTTAGAGTTTTACAAACTTTACACAGTAGTCCCAGGATGGGTGATAATAACAACGCTCTAGCGAAGCTGGAAATGGAATGGATTTTCAGATCAGGGGCACACAGAGACCCTGGGATCAATAACTATACAACAGTGAAACCATTTATAGAATAGATGAATGAGTCAGATATGACCCTTTACAATGGAATCTTAAAACAATCTACTCTCTAAATATACTGAACACTGATTATATTCACTAATATTATAAATACTAGTTCAAGTTTAATAGGAACTATGGAAGAGATATTATATACATCCTCCAAACTTGGCTTATCAGAATGGGCTACGATAGCCCTATGCATGTGTTTTTTATATATACATGTAACCTTTGTAATGAATATCTATTTGACACGATAATATGTTAATGTTGAACTGTGACTAGGGATATAGAAGCTAGTAATAAATATGCAGATGGAAGTGCAATTTCTTATGGGCACTTTAGCCTACTTTCCATTCAGTTTATCTTATTATGGTATTTTATTATGTTATTTCACTTTACAGAATTTAATGTGTTTTTATTTTGATCTGTCGAAAATTTCTACTGTCCATGAAAGATGCGTTTTATTTTAGGTATTGAAGGATTAATACACAGATATTATTTCTAATATACATTGAGTATATATATATATTTACATACACATAATAATTTTTAGGTAGAGGTATATCTGATGTAAGATGCACGTTAGTAGTGGAGATCTATACCCAGGATGTATATATCTGTTAAGCTTCAGTTTATAACACACAGTATAGAGAAAATGGCATTATTTGGATTTAGATCCCATTTTTTATTAAAAAATTGGTTAATAAATTTAAAAATTCTTTAATCACTTATAGGTAAGTTTTTAAGACTAGGATAACCAGATATGTGTATGGGAGGATTTAGGAAATGGGTCGTGCTTCGTACATAAAATGTTTATCCTTATTTTTATTATTATTACTTTTATATATATACATTGACCTTGATGCGTTTGATAGGGGAGATAAAATGAAAGCATAGCAGTGATCTGGGGAAAATCTCCCGAGGAATGAATTAATCGCTGCTTAACTGGCAGATGTTAAGATGAATTACACTGAGAAAGGAACATCTAAGGCACGACGTATTCAGTATCGGTAGTGCTTTACACCAGGAGCGTATGTGTTGTTCCGCCCCTATTTGTAACAAGTAGACTAGGGAGGAAGATCTGCTTGTTTTTGATCCTTATAAGCATCGAAATGCTTTTAACATGATATATATATATAAAAAAGTATGAATTATGATATGCGAATATGAGGTTACCCTTGTTTTTGCATTTAGATATGTGGATGCTATCAGTCCCGTAAGGGAGGAAAGTAAAATGCACAGCATTAAATTATGTATATAGAAGAATTCCCTAGTTAATGGGTCAATGATGGTTTAATAGCATAATTGTTTGAACGGTTTTAATGATTGTTAATAATGAGATGTATATAAGCAACTAGGTTAGAAGCATGCAAGACGCATGTGAAAGCGCTTATACATCCTTTTATCGATTGGAATAAAGAACGTATTTTTTAGAAGACTTCAGTGTTCTCGTGGTGTGTCCTGGAAGATTTGTTTTGTGATCATCAGAGTACTGCATAACTGATGCCTGCTTCATAATTGATGCCTGCTTAGAACACATATAGAAGTCATTAATGAAAATGTTATAGAGAAGTGGACCAAGAATTGAGCTTACAGGTATACCAGTGGTAACAGGGAGGTAAGGAGAGATGTATGTTGCCGTCTGACAGTTTGCTGTCTGTCACATAGGTTTATATCACTGAAGTAAAACACAGGAAAGGTCGAGATGGTGCAGTTGTTGAAGGAGTTTGCTATGTGAGATGGTATCAAAGGCTTTGGGCAGATCCAGAAGTGTGGAAGAGATAAGTATCCCAGAGTACCTTTTCTTGTTTATATTATCTAAAAGGCTAATAGTGCAGTAATTGTACTATGGCCAGGGTGGAATCTATGCTGAGTGCTGGTTAAAAGCTGTTCTGACAGGAAATTATGAAGTTGAGCATGGATACATTTTTCTAGGATTTTTGAGAGAGTGGAGAGAATTGTAATGGGATGAACTTTAAAGACTTCTGTAGAGTTTGTGCAGCGGGATGACAAATGATCTTTTCCAGATGGTTGAGACATAAGATTCCTGTATGGATCTATTGATTAAGATACCTACTAGGTAAGATATGGCTTCTGCTGCCATCTTGAGGTATTCAAGTGGGAGGTTGTTGGCAGCTGTGGAGCAAGATTCAAGTAACTTTTTTTTTATAGTATATATTGCTACAGGTTTTAAGGTAAGGTGAAGTTGTTTCTGGCTAAGGATTATTTGGATTCATGTTTTCCAAAGGTCAGTGTGGTAGCAGATGGGCAGTTGGTAATGAGTTATGGGTTTGTGTAGGGGAGGGTGATGTGCTATTGGTGATGGCAGCAATGGTCAACATTTGTTTGATAACTGCAAGGTGTGGCATGCATTGTGAAATCTTGAAATTGCAAAACTTTCAGAATTCAAATGATGTAACTTACTGAAAAAGGAAAATGGGGGTTGAGTAGTTCTGGGGGGTCTGCGTGTGTTTGGGGGTTACGGTTAGGTAAGAGCATAGCTTTAGTGTGCAAGTGTGTGTGAATGCATGTGAGCTAGGGTAAGGGTTAGGAATGAACATAGCTTTAGTGTGTGTGCATTTATGTGTGTGTGCACGCACACGTACACATGATGGCTTGTGGGTAAGTGTTAGGGTAATTATTATGTAAGGGTGTTTAAGAGTGTGTTCTGATGCATGTTAGTGTATGAGCCTGTCTTACATAGTGACAGTATTACAGAAAAGTTTTTTAAGGTAAGGGTTAGGGATAGCATGCATTACTAAGGTGGTGCAGGGGGAGCATTCAAGAGATCTGCTAGAGTTGTGATGAGATGCAGCTTAACATAGCTCCATTATCACAAAACAAAAAAGACTTACACATATATACATATGTACATATATACAGACATGCATATGTATACGTAGATATGTATATATATATATATATATATATATATATTTTTATATATATATATATATATATATATATATATATATATATATATATATACATTTTTATATATATATATATATATATATATATATATATATATATGTATACACGTGTGCATTCTAGCAGCCTACCTCAGATCACGTAAATAACTGACAAGAAATACCCAATGGATATAAAACTTGTAAATTAAAGAAAAACACAACCAGCCAAGTATTTCCAAAGCATTTTAATAATCCACACACTAAGCGTTTTCACCATCAACACATGGCATCATCAGAGTGAATGGAATCCAGTTGAACCAATGCTTTATATATTTTGGTTAAACCCTAATCCAATTAACCAGAGCCTTAATTACCTTGTCCTTAAAGAAGCATGTGTCAAATAAATACAAATACATATACTGTCCCAGCCTCAAATTTGACAAATTTGTTTAATTTAGCTACCGTAGATCGTTTGCCCTCTCCCCCTCCTGTTATCACTACCCTAGAATATATTTAAACCTAAGATTGATCCATCTATCCCTGCTGTTTGCTATCGCCTTCTACCATTAGGTGGCAGCATCTACCAATATAAATCTTTGATATTCTTTATAATCCCAACAAGTTTCATTTTTTCACAAACGGTTATGAGTTAATATCCTTAGAATGTAAATACCCCCCCCCCCCCTGCTAAACCACCCTCTGTAAAGGCAGCCTTCTTTTTCTGGCTGGAAATATTTAGCTCATACCTTCCAACTACAGCCTTTAACCTGCTCTTTGCTGATACTTTTTCTGCCATATTCACCTCTGTTAAGCCCTCCCCCTTCCTGGAGTTGTTCTTCCTATCAACTTTTCACCCCTTTAGTCCCTCCTACCTTCTACCTCTCTAGTCCAACCACCTTTCCCCTCCCCCATAGCTAGTTTCCTCCTGGAGTTTACTTATATCTCCCACAGACTGTGGTGCCATTTTTAAATCCTGTCCTGAGCATCCACAGCTCCTCTGTGCTGGTCCTGCGGTTTAGGCTGCTTGTTTTCACCTCCCAGTAGGTCTTTTCAGCATATCTGTCTATCATTTGCAAGCCTCTAAGCAACTATTGTACTAAACTCTGCGTTTTTACTAGTAACTGTGTTTTAGGGTTATAGATGGTTTTGTGCTGATGGCTATCACTCCAATGCAATGTTTGTAACTGTGTTGTATGGTTATTGTTGGCCTCGTGCTGACAGCTTCATTTATCTGTGAACTACATGTGTTTTTGACCTCTGCAAGCTGCTTTTGGTACGAGTGGAGCTCTTTTTTACACTGACTAATGCTGCATTAATTTTGTATGGGTACAAGGGGCTTGATTGAATACTGCTGGCTTGTCACGACCAGAAACCTGGTGTAATGATGTCCTGTTAAAAGGGCGCCAACCAAAATGCATCGCTGAATGCCGGATAGCCTCTTAAGGTGGAATAACAATCCCCCTTCAAGTCTTCCACTTAAAATCAGTTTTAGCAGCCATTTTTCTTTCCATTTGTAACTATAAGGGCTCCGCACAGCTCCTACATGGTTTTGGGGACCGTTTTGCCCTATATATTGTACTGTTTGACTGATTGCTTTGTACTGTGTCATTTGCTCTTTGCTTAGGTTAATTACCGGCTTAGCAGCTGTAAGCTGCTTTTTGGGACAAGTGGGTCTCTATGTTGTCACCAGCTGCATTACTTTAGTCTGAGTATACAGGGCTCAACTGTTGCACTTTGCTGGCCTAGTCTGCTCTCCAGATGTCCTATTAAAAGGACACCAATTAACATACATTGTTGAAGGCCTTTATTTCTCTTTCAAGGTGGATCAATTGTCCCACTAGAGCCTTTAGCTTAATTACTGGCTTAGCAGCTATTTTTATTTTCCATTTGTCTCTATAAGGGCACCACACGGCTTTTATATTGTTCTGAAAACTGTTCTGAAACCTGGTCAGCACAAGTTATTGCACAGCATGAACATATTGTAGTTTACTGTGTTAGTCTGTTGAGCACTATATATTGCACTGTTTAGAGATTTTATAGTATTACTTTATCATTTACCCCCTTGCTTTCTGCTGCTTATATTTGGCTCTATTGCTCTATAACCCTGTCCTCTCAAACGGACTAGGGTCACTGATAGCATGCTGAACTGCTGAATGAATGTTTTGTTCTATTTAATGGAGCCTATATTGCCTAACTTGTATTGTTTATAGCATAATGTCTGCTGCTTTCCATTGTTAATCTCCTAAACCTAATCTTCCTCTATATACTTGCTCCAGCCTCATCTAACCATAGCCTCTCTCTACTACTGTGCTTTGTTACTCCCTCCCTTCTTCTCTAAACATCCCTTACCTTCTACCTTTCCCCTCTACATCTGCAATATTAACTAACTCAGTGTTGGCTCCCTCTCCTCTACAGTAATCCATCCTGGGTTCTCCCTCCCTGCTTTAAATGCAAAAGGAATACCTCCGGCCATCACCTGAAGACACCCTGAATTGGCCAGCTTGCCTGGTACTTAGAAAAATACTACTGAGAAGACCCCTCCCAACAAGATTGTGTAAATGTATGTTGCTTAACACTAATTAAATGTAGACTTGATGTACTATCTATAGAGTTAATCTGCCTTCCCGTGTGTGCATTCTAGCAGCCTATCGCAGACCGTTTGCCCTCTCCCCCTCCTGTTATTACTACCCTAGAATATATTTAAACCTAAGACTGGTCTAACTATCCCTGCTGTTTGCTATCTTCTTCTACCATTAGGTGGCAGCATCTACCAATATAAATCCTAGATATTCTTTAGAATCCCAACACGTTTTATTTTTTCACAAACAGTTGGTTATGAGTTAATATCCTTAAACTGTAAATATCTTCCCCCCCTGCTAAACCACTCTCTATAAAGGCAGCCTTCTTTTTCTGGCTGGACATATTTAGCTCATACCTTCCAACTACAGCTTTTAAACTGCTCTTTGCTGATACTTTTTCTGCCATACTCATCTCTAGTGTTCTTTCCCACTCCGTTCGCCCTATGGGCTCACTACGCACCCCTACCCTGCCCCCAATTCCCACACGCCCCCCAGTACTCCTAGCTTTATTCCTATCTTACCCCACCCTCTCAGCCTGATTACCCAATACCAGCTCCCCTCTCATTACTCCTCCCACCTATAGCCATCCTTCTTAAACTCTGTAATCTGTACTCCACCCAATAATTATAGGCACCTCCTCTTTCCTTAAATCTCTGGAATACCTCCATCACTTTTTAAATCCTTTCTTCTTCATAGCCCTCTCTATTTTCCTAACCACTCATACCACTCTTTCTTTGCTCCAACATGCTCTCCTCAAGTTATCACACCCTCCAGTCCCCAGACTCCTCTTTCTGTTCCTACTTCCCTTATACTATGCTACCTCATATTCCATCTATGCTTGTCCAATATCACCTACAAAGACAACTACCATACAAACCCACCTTCCCCCTCACTCTTACTCCCATTTCCACTCTATCTCCTCGTCTCTCATTCATCCCAACCCTCTGCACCTATTCCACCCTAAACTCTTCTCCTCTAAAGTCAAGATACTGTCACTTGCTCCAATCTACAATCTACCAAAATTCATGCCTGGCAGACCAATATGGCTAAAGGATATCTCATTCAACAACCTAGTCCAAGCTGGTTATATCCATCCTAACCCTGGTCCTACATCCTTTATTAACAACACTCATCGCTTACCCTATTCCTCCTATCTCAACACCCTAAAGATTTTTACAATTAATGCACAAAGTCTAAACGACAAAGTACACCAGTTTCAAACTTGATTAAGTCATAACCAACCAGATATCTTAAACATCTCTGAAAACTGTCTCAAGCACTTTATCTCCTACTCTTGAGATTCTGCGCCCAGGATTTCATTGTCTCAGAAATGACCAACTAAATAAAAAGGTGGAGGCACTGCCCTAGTCTACTCCAACCTTCTTACCTTAATTCCCCTTCAAATTCCAATTCCTCAATTCCAGAACACTGAACTAACTGCTGGAATTCTAAAACTAAATAAACATAAAAATATCTGCATCATTGCCCTATATATCTCACCTGGTAACAATATCTCTACACTCGAAAATATTCTCCTATGGGCCTCTACTGAAACTAACTATGAAACTTATATCCTTGGTGATGTGAATATTGACTGGAATAAAATCAATTGCCCCTCTCCCTCCCTATCCATTAACCTCTATAACTTCACTCAAATAATCCTCTCCATCACTCAACCTAACAAAATAAACCCTCATGGATCCACTATAGATTGGATCCTAGTCTCAGATCCAAATAAAATAGCCAATTCTGGCACAATTCCTGATACCATTAGCAACCACCTTCCAGTCTTCATGCATTGCTCATCTAGTTCCTCCCCACACCAGCATGAGTACATTCAAACTCGTAACCTCAGTAGCTTCACCCCAACTACTTTCTCAAATACTTTCAAACAAATGAACTGGCAAATTCTAAACATCCTTCCTCTTGACAAGGCTATAGAATACTTCAACTCTGTCTTCCTTGATACTTTAAACTCACTAGCCCAGTAAGAAAGAAAAGGATAAAAACTAAAACTGCTCCTTGGCTATCTAATGAGACAAAACAGATTAAGCATCACAGAGATAAACTATGAAAGCTTTACCAAAACAATAAACTGGACAATACCTTGCTCCAATATAAACAGCTCCACAACCGTGCAAAACAACTAATCACCAAAGACAAAAAAACCTACTATATCAAACTTCAGTCCAATAACAATAAACCCCCCCAAAAATTCTGTAACTCTGTAAACTCACTACTTAATCCAGGCTCCAAGAATAATCCCTGTCCTGACATAAGCAAATATGATCTCAAACTAGGCTCTGAATTTAACTCATTTTTCATAGACACTATTATTACCCTCAGCAAGATATTTCCCAATAATAACCCAACTGCTCTACACTCTCGCCCTTCTAACTCACCTCATCTGTTTGAATTAACTTTATAAAAAAACTTTTGTCCAAACTTAACGCTCCCAACAATATTCCCTCTTCTTCCTAAAATGTGCTGCTGATGACATTGCACTCCCAATCAGCATAATTATCAACCGATCCATAAAAGAATCATACGTCCCCAAATTCTGGCACTCAGCTTATATTCTTCCTTTTCATAAAGGAGGCAAAAATACCAGCATCTCAAACTTTCACCCCATTGCTTTGCTCTCACCAATCTCCAAAATCCTAGAAAAATACATCCACCTCCAACTTATGCCTTTCCTGACCCAAAACAATCTTCTCACTCCTACCCTGCATGGCTTCCATCCAAGCCGTAGCACAATAACTGCTCTACTGTCTTTCCTAGGAACTGTCAATCAAGCCCAAGATTCAGGCCACTTAGTTTCTACTGTTTTACTCGAGCTGTCTAAAGCCTTTGATACTGTTTCCCCACAAGCACCTTCTCTGTCATCTCTCAAACCTTAATCTCTCACATAATGTTTTATCCTGGCTCTCAGCTATCTATCAGACAGATCACAGGCAGTCAAATGGAAGAACTCCATCTCTTCCTTCCTACCTACCCCAACTAGCATACCACAGGGATCCATCCTTGGGCCAGTGCTTTTTAACATCTTCATCAATAACTTTCACACTGCTATTCCTGATGCTAAAATCATTCAATATGCAGACGATTCAACCTTAGTCTGCTTTGCCTCAAACCTCTCTGAATTGCTGACTAAAACCCAAACTGCCTTCTTAACAACTGAAATCTGGATGCGCAAAAACCACCTCTCTCTCAATGCAAATAAATCAAAGATTCTACTGTTCCCTCCCACAAATACCCTCTCCTATGATAAAAGCAACTTCAAAGACTATAGTCAAATCAAATCACCTATAGAAGTAGTCCCCCCTGCCAACCTACCTGGCATTACTGTAGATTAACACCTCAAGTTTAATATTCATATTCAATAAAATATTAAGAAAACCCACCAAAAGCTAGGTATGCTGTATAGGAATAATCGCTTTCTCTCCAACTCTACCAGGCAAACTCTGGCCTCGCCTTATCTTCTTCCTTCCTTATTATACAGAGCCCCTCTCCTAACCAACCTGTCCTCCTGTATCACCTCTAAACTAGATAACTGCTACAACAAAATCTCTAAATTTGCCTCTAAATCCAGAAATACCACCCATCACTGCCTAACCCTACAGTCCCTGAATTGGCTTGAAGTCCAAAACTACCTAGACTATCTCCAACTCACTTCTGCACATTGACTCATATTTCACCCAACAAAATGTCCCGCTCTAACTATCATCCTTCCCCCTTATACACCCAACAGAACTCTCAGATCTGAAAATCAGAACTTAATCACTATCCATAAACCTAAACGTCCTGCTGGCCAACTTCTCCTATCTTTCTCACTAGGCAAAAAATGGAATTCCCTTCCCTCCACACTAAGAACCATACCAAACTCAGAAAACTTCAAAACCCAACTATTCAAACATCTGTTCACTAAATGGAAATGTACCTGCCTTCACCCAACGTAATCCAAGGGGGTTCTCACTCTGGTTCCCAAGCTCTACAACTCTTATAGTTACCTTCCTATGAGCCTATCTAAGCTCTCAACAATTTCTATAGCTTCTCTTTAAGATCTCACCTCCTACAGCTACCCTCACATAGCCCAACCTTGTAAATATTGTAAATAGCATTATACTGTTGATGTGTGTATGTAAAGCATATTTACATTTTCTTAAAAGGTTGTATGTAAACTGTTTCCACACCTAACCCATATCTGTTTTCCTCAAATGAAACTGTGTAATCTTTACCTTCAAGCTTAATGAATTTAACTATGCATGATACTGAATGCATTTAAGAGTAACTATTCTACATAAGATCTTTAATATTAACTATCATTTGTATCTAAATTGTATAATGCATCTTGGAGCTTTTCTCCCCGGGCCTCCACTGAAAATGGGTCAGTTCAGCCCAGTGGACATCCCCGGTAATCAAATTGCAAATAAAATAAAAAAAAAATAAAATAATATATATATATATATATACATATATACACACACACATACATTCACACACACACACACACACACACACACACACACACACACACACACACACACACACACACACACACACACGTACTTCTCTTTGTGTATTATATTGCAATATAGCCAAATTCTTGAAACAAAATTCATACTATATAATTATATCAAATTAAATCAAATGATTTTCTGGACATTGTTGAAAGAAACTGTGCAGAGAGTTCATCTCTACCTCTTCTTTTCTCTGATGTGCTTAATTACTGCCGGAAACAGTCCAGCAATAGCATACATTTATTTTCCAGGGCAGAAGATTTGATAACTGAAAGATAAAGCATTTGGCAAAGACTTTACCTGTGATGAGTTAAACATTCAGCTGTCATCCTGTAGTCTACATTAAGAATAGGTGCTGCTGTGTAATCAATTGAATCTAATCCTACTGTCACTTGATTTTTGATTAAAACAGTTCTTGCTTGCTTCATGCAGTTCAGCATAAGCTGTTTTTTTCTTTTGCAAATTGAAATATGGAGCAAAAGAGTCATATAGTGTCGCTGTGAGGTAATCAATCCTATGGCCTATTGACAGAATTATAACAGAATTAAATGTATGTGCCATGGATTTAACTGTCTGGCCTCCAGTGTAGGATTAGTCCTGAAGATTTGGCATTGCTTTCATAACATTTTTATAGAAGTAGGTAATCTTGTCAAGCCTTTTATTTATGTAGCATTTTTCCTTGCACAGGTGGGAACATGCTAATTATGACTAATTTGACTTATTTTACTGTATGAACTAATAATATCCCATCTTTCAGGAGTAATAAGTTCCTTTGCCAAAGCAAGCAAGACCCGAAGCCTCATACCAGTAGGCCAATGTTCATCTTACCTCTAGGGTTTGGACCACAGACGGACGTACACCAACTATTACTTAGCTTAAGATTTGGGTAGTTACTGTTTTTATTTATATATATCTGTGTGTCTGTGCATGTGTGAGTTTGTGTTAAACATCAGAACTATAAAATGTTGAAAGCTAACATATATTTAAACAGTTTGATTCACAAAGCTTAGAATACACAAAATTCTGAATCGCAAAAATCTAAGAAAAACAAAAAGTAGTTATTTTTTATAGGGGACAAGAGCCGCTGCACCCCGCACTCCTCCTATTAATTACATATCACAACACCAAGACTGCACTATAGTAGGGAAAGGACAAAAGACAGTGGGCAGCAATTTTAAGTACTAATTAAAAAAATCCAATATATATATATATATATATATATATATATACACACACACACACACACACACACACACACACACACACACACACACACACACACACACACAGACACACACACACACACACACACACACACACAGACACACACACATATCTATATATATATATATATATATATATATATACACACATACATACACACACATGTATACATAGATATTTAAAATTTAACATTTCCTGATTCATGAAATAGATTTATTACCCCATTTTATAGAGAGAGCTCCTAAAATTTAGAGACCTGTCATACATTGGATACATCACTGAAAATAATTACTTCACTTTAACCTCAAGAACTGAAAAATAAAATATTGGATTACCAAATCTGCAGTTTGTTTACACTGAAAGAAACCCTCCTTCAACACTAAAATGAAAAAAAAACATGTGGAGTTTAGAAAATAAAGAATCTTTGCACTGCTTTTCATTATAAGAAAAGTGTTCGGCAACCCAAGTAAGTAAAATCTATGGGTAGTAATGTTGACAGGTGATAAAATGATTTAAATATTGATTAAGGATCTATATAATAGTAAACAGGCAAAATACATTGGTTCTCAGTTAAAGTAGGAGTTAGGCAGGAGTGCATTTTGGCATGCTCACTGTTTGGAGTTAACTTTAATGAAATAAATGAGAAATTATCAGAAGAAAGCTATCCCAAAAGTAGGGGACGAAAAATGCTTGTAACTGGATACATTCAAATATAATAACACAGTCTTCCTCATTACAAGTACAAGTTAGAAATATACATTAAAAGACAAAATTATAACCCACTTTCTTGGGTGGCATAAGCTATGGAACCTTGCTGGCTGGGCTTACATAGGCCCTTGGGCCGATAGCCTAGTACCTACCTATGAACCTATACGATCGACAGTTATAAATTTCAGAATTTTGCACACTGGTTTCAAACTATAAAGATAAGTAGAGGCCATTAATAAAAAAATTGAGGAAGAATAGGAATGGAAAGTAAAATACTATTCTGCTTCATATAGGGATAAAGTCTTAATTATGACCCAGGTGATCTGGGTTCACTAAGTTGCCAGAGCAACTGCTGAAGCTCCCTCTGGGGCTGGTGGACAAGTGATTGCCCAGGGTGCATGGACCCATGGCTGAATTACTGTTGAATATCAGGGACTTCAGAGAAAAGCGGGTTTTGAGCAGGGCATATGCAGTGAGTTTTGGTTGTAAAATGGCAAAAAGCCTGAACAACACTTGACATTTGCTTAAGTGAAGACGTTTTTTGGTCAGCTCTTCCCATATTGCATCTGAAAGGAATTGTCCTGTAGATCAGGAGAGGGTTTGATTGTTGATAGGTAGCAAAGTTAAAACACATACACACAGAAATAAATAAATAAACAAATAAATTAATAAAAACATGACTGAATGTATGAATGAATGAATGAATAAATAAATAACATGATTTCAAATATAAAAATGTAAAATATAATTAGTAAAGTCCTCATATGCTTTGATAATGACTTTATTTCTGGCATTTCCAGAGAAATATTTATAGAGGAATTTAAGGTATATAGGTATATGTGCTTTTAGTGAAACAGACGATGTAAGGGTTATAGATATAGTGGCCTGTTTGTCAGTGTAATGAATGAAGTGTGCTACTTACTTCTTTTTTGGGACTGCATTGGGAATTTGATTATTTTTATATTTAGTAACAGTATACTTTTTCTTTCACAGTGCTTTAATGTGAGCCCCTGTCAGCATAACGTCTTTCTATATAGCCAAGCTTTTATTTTTCCTTGAGTCATAAGTACAGTCAGAGCTGTGAGTCTAGAAATCTCACCATGGTTTCAGATAATAATCTAGCGGTATATCCAAGTTCAACTAATCTAGTAGTGTATCCTGCCAACCATGCATCTGTTGAGATTATGCTGGATTCTGTTTTCCAGAATGATAGTAAATATACGATGAATATGAATTTGGTTTATTTTTAGAACTACATACAGATCCTGTTCTGTGTTGTGACAGAACTTTGTTTTTAATCTTCCAAAATTATCTGAATTAAAAAAGCCTTATGGACAGCAATGCTTTCTGTAGTACACAAATTTAGTTACTGGTAGTTCTTTGCTTGCATGTACCTTGAAAATAAACAAGCCCTCCTCCTTTAATCGCATGCAGTTTTATTGCACCTTCCATTTTCTTCATTTGTGTGATCTCATAGAACTGCCTACGGATTAGTACACAGAACAGAGTAAAATCTCTGTAGTACTTCATATATGCTGGTTCAAATTTATCTGATGCACTGCTCAGTCAAAATTCTGAAACCACCTATGGTTAGATGTATATAAAAATCAGAGCTTTGGGGGGGGTGGAGAAAGCTACTGTCTTTTTCTTGGCAGTTTTGATGAAGTCATCATCAGGTAACCTGATGGGATAATGCACAGCAATGAAAAGCTTCACTTTTGTCATTGAGTTAACAGCATAAGTAATGGAAGTAAAGTTGGTTTTCAGCCCATTTGTCAAATGAGTGCAACTATATGGCTTTTCAGACTCACACATATATTTCTGTGGTAATAACAGATAGTCATTTTGACCGTGATGGATTGTAATAGCTATTAATGACACTACTCAAAAAAAGAAAAGTGACTTATTGTACAACAAATTAAAGCAGATCTCCAACATAGTACTGGTTATTAAGGGTGTCTGATTGTGCAATGGAAACAAGATGGTAAAACCTAGATTCCATTCCAATACACATATCTGAACCAAATAGGGACAGTAATATATAGTAGCAACATTAATAAAAATGTCAATAGATATAGAGTATATCTGTGCTATACACTATCCACTCTTTTGAACCATATTACTTTTTATGTTTTGTAGATTTTGTGAATGAGACAATAACGTGCAGTACAAGAAAAAAATTACATAAATGGATTTCAGTACTTACTAGGATTACGTTACATCTGAACAAATATGAGCACAAGAAGTAAACAGGTACTGCACCTGAGAAGTACATTACCAGATTTCATATTAAACTCTTCCCTTCAAGACTGGGAATGTGATTATTTCCTTTCACTGTAAATCTTTACTATGCTGTTGATTTGTGCTGATTTTTCATATTGTTTACTTGGCAAAGTATTTTGTGTTCAATTTACAATGCATACAGATACATTTATCTTGTGATAGGAATGTAAGTTTTATGCCTCGTCCCATGCCAGGCATAAGAAAGTTATAGATTTCTGATTGCCTGTTAGTTGTTTTCTATAGTTGATAAATTACTCTGCCTGGTGAAACATTGTGTTTCATTTGGCTATGCTGCTGTGTGTTGTACCAAAGTGGGACTATTGTGACATACATTATCTAATTCGACCATAAACCAATGCCTTTAAGATTAGGGAAGTTATTATTTATTATACGTTTTACATCTAGAGCTTCCACACTGCTGAGTAATATTTGAGTATGATACAGCTTACTTTACCAAGTATTTTCTCTTTTATTTGGAACAATTTAAACTAAGTTTGTCTTGAGAGAAAAGGTACATTTATTTGAGTTTTGGAGCAAAGGAAGAAGTAGCTTTCTGACTGATTGCTAGATGTTTTCTTTAGTTGTTATAACACTTTTCTTTGTCAATTTGATATTAAACCAATCCCTTACGCACAGTGCCTGATGATGTGATTCACAAAAATGGTGAAAAGGAAGGGGAAAAAAATGCTAAAGTTACATGTGAAGAGATATCTAGAAGAAATGGTGTACAAAGGTGTACACTGAGCCTATCTCATAGTCTCATTTCTGGATTTTAACGATTTCAGAAAGCAGCAAAATGCATACTACCAGTGCAAAACAACAATAACTACAAATACAAATTAGAAGACCAAGGAGAAATGACATTCTCGTTAACCCTGAGTACCTTCTCACAGCGCCTCTGTGCTTACCTCCGTGAGTGCCGTGAGAAGCTAGTAATTAAATATTGTTACAGCCGAGTCCCTTCCACAAGCGCATCTAACTTTATAGCGTATTGCAGCTCCACTGTTAAAAAAATAAGTTGGAAAAAGTACCTGAACTTGTTCATGTACTTTCTCAGCTTACTTTTCCTTGTGGAGTTACATGATGTTCATATTTAACTTTTTTGAGTAAATTGGCTGTATATGCAAGTAATCTTAGTAAGCCAATTCTCTATGCATTGCAAGGAGCGAGTGGTGGCAGCCAATCGAATTAATCCATGTAAAGGTACCACTGGCATAACACCTCCACCCCCGATCTTAATTTTCTTTGATCTTTTCCAACAAATAGTGGGTTTAGCAGTAGCAATCTCCTTTCCTTTTTCCATGCGTAAGCAGATTTTTGACTCTGAAATAAAAGCGATACAACGACGATCTTGCAAAATAAAAAAATCAAGCAAAGTAAGGCTACAACGGAGTCCTTTCCCAGAGTAGAGGTGAATTGTTCACTGGAAGTCCTAGCTTGGCAGAATTGTGCCCAATAATGGCTTGCAATTTAGGTTTTCAGTAGATGCCGTACGATCTTGTCCCTGCTTGGACTTTTACTGTAATCCATTTCTTTTTTTATATATTGTTTTTTTTTTATTTCATGATTAATGCATAGTATTTAAAGAGTACAGAGAGCTAACAACATAAAGATATCCAAGATATCACTCTCCCCTCCATGCTATGTAATTTGTACTGGTGTGTGTGTGTGTGTGTGTGTGTGTGTGTGTGTGTGTGTGTGTGTGTGTGTGTGTGTGTGTGTGTGTGTGTGAGATTGACATGGCTGGTGGTAGCTGAAGCCTTCTCAACTGTACTTTTTCGTGGACTGCCCACATTTCTCCTCATGCTTGTGGTCCATGAGGAATGGTAGTGATCCCTGGCAGCAGCACTCTCCGAATTAGGAAATCCCGGCGACAGCGGTACATTTCAGCAAGAAGCTGAGGGAAGTGTGTGCTAACTTCTGTGAGGCATGACCGTTGTTTTACTTATTTTACTTCTGTTGTAGAAACATTGTTCAGCTGTCCGACATGTGGTCTACACATTCATTATACTCTAAAATGCAAAATCCTCTTTTCTCACCAGCAAATGATCAAAACGCTACTGTAGCAGCGATCCTTTGAATATCTACTTTAAATTAAAAACTGTACTTTCTGTTGTAATAAGTAATGATGTTTTTTTTTTTTTTTATTGTTGTCCTGCTTGTCTTCTGCTTATGACATTTCCATTCCCAATCTCACAGAAGGTCCTTAGTTGCTCTTGTTGGAATGTATAGTGTTGTGCTTGTTGAATTACTATGTGCAATATTTAATATTCATGCCTTTCCCCATGCCTTCATGTTGGTTTACTTGTACTGCTCCATTTCCTGACATGTTAAAAGGTCTCAAGACTGTAGCGTTTGGGTCTATATCAAAATTCCGAAGAGGTGCAATGCCGAATGTGAAAACATCGAACCCAAAATATCAAATGGTGAAAATAGTGAAGCCCCGGAATATCGAAATCTTACCTAGGGCAAGATTTTGGTGGGCCGTTCCATGGCTTCGCTATTTCCTCCACTGTGGTGCGAGAGTTATAGACCTTATGGTTAGGGTGTGAGTTAAGGTAAGTGGATAGTTAGTAATGTATGTATGGTGTAGTGTAGGGTTGTGCTTTGTTAACTGTATGTGTGTGAATGAATTAGTTTGTTTGTGTATAGATTTGTAGGGTATTTGTGCGATAGTTCCAGACCTTAGGGTTAGGGTATGGGTTAAGGTAAGTGGATAGTTAGTAATGTATGTGTGGTTTAGTGTGAGGTTGGGTTTTGTTAAATGTATGTGTGTGGTTTATTTATTTTGGTGTGCTTGTGTTGGGCATATGTTTCTCGGAACAGCAAATTTTTTCCCAGGGAAAAAATTCACTATTCTGAGCATTTGATGTTTTCAATATTCAAAATTCCAAGTTCGAACATATGTTGTTCAACATTTTGGAGTTTTGAATATATGATATAGACCCTAGCATTTCTCCCCATGGCTCTGCCATAAAATAATCTGTTTTTAATTTTTTTTTTTTCAAAAAAATAGGGTGACTGCATGTGCAGCAAGAAGCTGAGGGAAGTGTGTGCTAACTTCTGTGAGGCATGACCATTGTTTTACTTCTTTAACTTTCGTTACTACAGCAGAGACCCTTTGAACATCGACTTTAAATTGAAAAATGTACTTTCTGTTGTGTTACGTACTGATATCGTTGCCCTTCTTGTCGTCATTACAAAAAAGAGAGAGAACGTTTGTACAGCATGGAAATTATACAAGGATATTGCAACTTGTACATGTAATAAAAAGGAACTAAGTCATCTGAAAGTATAGGTTTATAGGTTGGTACTAGGCTATTGGCCCTAGGGCCTATACAAGCCTAGCCATAACAATTCCCTGGCTATTTCTTCCCACAATATTTACTTCCCTGCCCCCCTTTGTCTAGCAGGGCAACTGACATGATCCCCTGGGTGAATTTCCTGTCTCCCATCAAGTCGTCAAAGTTCCTTTTGAAAAGGGCCAAAGAGTCACTTTGCTTGACATGTATGAGCAGTCTATTCCAGAGTCTGGGGAGTCTCTGGATCAGGAACCTCTCCCTCCAGCATGTTTTGTTCATTGTGATGACAAGGTTTAGATCCCTGAAGCATGTGGCTCTGAGGGATTGGGATTTCTTTAAGTGGAGCATGTCCATCAGCTCCGGGTTTGACATGGCCTTGTATGTTAAGCAGAGATCGCCGCTGAGTAGACGATATGTGAGAGAGTATAGCTGGAGTTTTTTTTTAGACGGTCAGCATAGGGCATCTGCTTTAGGCCTGTGATTTTTTTAGTGAGGTATTTCTGTGGCCTTTCCAGTTGTTGCAGATGTCTTGAGAGGTACATACCAAACGGGGAGTTGTATTCTATAATGGGTCTAATGAGGAATGAGCACAATGGGACAATGACCTCCTTTTTTCTGGATTAAAAGCCCTTAATGATGAGGTGTGCCACATAGAAGGATTTTCTGACTGTTGTGGTGATGTGGTTATCGAAGGTGAGACCACTGTCCACTTGTGTCCCTAAGACTCTTATCACACGTTTGGTGTTTAATGTATTGCCACCTATGTAGTAATTCGTGGGTACATGTTTTTTCCCAAAGGGGATAACTATACATTTCTTGGCATTGAGCTTGAGCCCATGGATCTGGCACCAAGCATCTGTTTCTGTAAGGCCTTTTTGTAGAATATCCACATCATTTGGGGATTCAATAATGGCTCCCAGTTTGCAGTCATCTGCAAACTTTGTTAGCCAGAGTCCCTTGGTGTTGGCCTGTACTTCATTGAAGTAAATGCCAAACAAGAGCGGTCCCAGGACTGAACCCTGAGGTACTCCACTTGTCACTTGTCTGGAGCTGGATTTAGAGTTGACTGCTTTTACAGTGTGGGTTCTGTCAGTAAGCCAGTTGGCAACCCATCAAGTGATATAGGGATTAATGCCCAACTTAGTAAGTTTATCTATGATTCCAAAAAGGGGGTGGTGTCGAAGGCCTTGGCAATGTCCAGATAGGCTGTGTGGACTGCCTTACCCTCATCCACAGCTCTGGAGACTGATTTGAAGAAGTTAGTCAGGTTCAGGAGACAAGATTGGCACTTCACAAACCCAAACTGGGTGGGGTCCAGTGTTTGAAGGTTGCCAATGTCTTTGTTTTTAAGTTCCATGATAATACGTTCCATGGCTTTGCAGACCAGGCTCGTCAGACTGATGGGGCAGTAGTTCCCAGGATCCAATGTGGATCCCTCCTTGTGGAGTGGGATAACTGTAGCTGTGCGCCACTCAGTGGGCATGAAGCATGAGTTGAGGCTATGATTAAACATGAGACTTAGGTGAGGTGCCAGTTCATTTTGTAGTTCATGTAGTACACAGCCCGGGATGTCGTCTGGTCCCATAGATGCTCTATTCTTAGCTTTGGAGAGTGCGTTTTTTACCTGTGTGAGTATTATTACCGGAATTTGGCAATCTTTTGGTAATGAAATGGGCCCTTTAGGGGGTGAGAGGGGGATGAAGCTGGCACTGAATCAATCTGCCAGGATATTGGCAATATCCTTGGGATCAGTATATTTAATACCATTCTGTTGTAGCTCAGAGCAGATCTGAGTATTGCCATTTAGATTCTTGACATAACTATAGAATGCCTTGTGGTTGTCTTTGGAATCTTTAGCAATTTTATTTTCATAACCAGCTTTGGAGGATTTTATGAGGGAGCTCAGCTTCTTACTGAAGCTGGTAAGGGAGTTTTTTTGCATCCTGGGATTTTCCTCTTTTCTGCAACAGTTTCTTCCTTTTGTTGTAAAGTTTGTTTATGGCAGTGGACCACCAGATTGTCTTCCTTTTTTTGGAGGAGAGCGTCTTGGTTCTATTTAGGATGTCACCATTCATGCATGAGTGGATGTGCTCATACAGTGCCTTAGTATAGGATTCACAGTCAAACTTTCAGTTCCCGTTTGGATGGGTGTCATGAAAATTGTCACTTCTGACTTGAGTAGCATGAAGTTGGCTTTGGAGAAGTTTTTATGGAGGTTTCCTTACTGGCGGGGTGGGGAGGGATGTGGATGTCAAAGGTGATTAGCTTATGGTCAGACCTGACCAAAGAGGGGTTGACCATAGGTGTGGAGCATCGATTTCCCATGTTGGTAATGACCAGATCTAGGTGTATAAATGTAATTGAGGTAATTAATTAGTTCATCTGATGAAGTCTGAATTGTGTGGACGAAAACGCATGGTTGTATTTAAAGCGTTCATGTTGGCTTTTTTTGCATGGTGAATAAAGTGGAATTAATATTCAGTTCATGCTTGCTGTCTCCATAATCACAGCATTTCTTTTGGTATTACTAGTGATTTTCGAGTGCTTCCACTTGTTGGTTTATTAATGACCAGATCTAGGATACTGGAGCCCCTGGTGGGACTATGGATTAGTTGATCCAAGGCATTGGAAGTTATGAATTCCAAGAATGGTTGGGCAAAGGTGTTGAAACACAAGTAGTTTTCCCAGTTAATGGCAGGGTAGTTGAAATCACCCAGTATTAGGGTATGTAATGTTAGTTAAAATTGCAAGCATGTGGAAGACTTCAGTGTCATACTGTCTCTGTGTACCTACTGTAAGAACATTTTTCATGAAAATGTATGTATAAAGAAAAGCAAATTTGCTTATTTTACAACTTATTTTACAGTTTATGTACTAAATGAGTGAGAGGTCGAACTCTGACAGTTGCATTCATGTGGAAGTTAGGAAGTTGAGAATAAAATGTCTTGCTTTAACATTTTTGATATATGTGCTAAATGTCTAACTGGGATCAGTCTGTTTTTTATACACTTTTACGCAGCTATTTGTTTTTACCTTTTTAGTCTAGCTGTTTAGGTAGCTAAAAATATTCCGTTCTACATGTTCATTGTATACAGTCCACTTTTCTCCCAATCTTTCTTGTCAACTGCCCCCGTCTCTTTCCCACCAAGTCTTCATCAAAGTTTGGCATATCTTCGTGTGCTCCACTTTTAGCCTTCCACTTTCCAATGCTTTGCTGTTTCTATTGGTATCTATCTTGCTGTATATCTCGGGTACATTTTGTGTTTCCATACTGGAGGGACATAAAGCCAAGGCCTTTCTGAACTTCTGTTGTCTCTTCTTCTAGCACTGCAGCCTGTTTCTGTTGCCTCTTCACCCATTTGTGCCTATCACATTTTCAGGTTTCGATTCATCTCTTTCCTTAGTTGTCTTCTTCGAACCTTAGTTTTTTTTTTTTGTTTGTTTTTTTATTATTTCTTTATACGTAAGACACTATACTCAGTGGGTATAGCAATTTCAATCAGCAGTGCTACTATTTGTTTTTTTATAGACAACCACATCTGGTTTTCTCACATTTATTTATGAACTGTTGGCAATGGGTGATGCCATGCGATTTAAATTTCATCATTTTCTATAATGGTTTGTGGCTCATCATACAGAGCATTGTCAGACCCCACTCTGATGGACCTCCTGCATATCCACAAAAAAAAACAAAAAAAAAACACCAGAACTACCCATTCTAAAGACTTAAACCTTGTTTGTGATATTAATAGGACCTGCCTGAGAGAAAACTACTGATATATGTGTGCTTATATATAGCATTCCTTTTGGGCCACTTTACTAAGTGCTATACAATACTCTTGTGGAGACTAGGGATTTGCAAGTGATACATCTAATGCTTTATTAGCCATCAGAGTGGCATTGCCTGCGGGGATCATTGCACTGTATGTGCCAGACAAATGTGTTCTGCATACCTGGCCTTGCATACCTAGCATTTTTTATTGCTTGGGAAGGTACAGTTTTCCCAAGACTTTTGGCAAAATACAAGCTGGTACAGAAATAAGGAGAGCCCATCTTCTCTCCACACGTTACCTGCAAGGTAACTTCATGTTCTTCCTGCATGGAGATGTCTCATTTCAGGAAGGACAGTCGCTTGCTGGAAGGCATGAATACAAAGGCCAAATAATGACACTTGACAGCCTCTAATGCATTCATTTTCTGTCCCTTGTTAGATAATAAATTGTCAATGACAACTTTTTTATATTATAATGTTGTCAAACAGGGTCAGTTAACCAGTGGTGGCAACAGCAAAGGATAAAAAGAAGTAACGTTTTAAGAGACTTGGACATTGCACTTTGCAGTTATTTTTCTCATTAATCTTTGAGGTTTTGATGCTTTATGAGGTACATAGCTTTTCAGAAGTGGGAGGAAGGGCTCAGTAATATCTAAGTGTTATACTATTTTACTGAATTACTGAGGTCTTCCCCTTACTGATGATAATGAGTCTATGTTACATAACAGCTGCACAAGGTAATATAATGAATGCCTATTCAACACGTTAAGTGCAGCAATTACCACCTGTGTTTGAGCATGCAGAACTTTGCAATAATGTACTGCAGGTCATTGTCACATTAACAATATGTACAGTTACAATATAGCACTGAGTCATTATCACTTTTGAGGTAAAACTCTCAGCAGCTGTCACTGTTATGCACATTGATGAATGTACAAGCCAGATTGTGTTTTTTGTCTGCTTGGAGTCATTGCAAGCCACCCCCTCATTCGTCTTCAACTAGCTATCCTCCAAAACCCCTGTTTTCTTCCTGTATATATATATATAAATATATATATATATATATATATATATATATATATATATATATATATATATATATATATATATATATATATATATATATATATATATATATATGGGTCTAGGAGTATTCACTGAAAGCACATTTCACTGAAACTCAAATGACTGTGCACAAATCACTGAAAGCACAATTCACTGAAAACACAATTCACTGAAACACATTTCACTGAAAGTTATTTATGGCCTTTTCCCTACTGTAGTGCGACCCTGGAGTTAGAATATATAGTAATTGCAAGTATCCATGTGTATAGCTCAAAATATTTAAAAAAGGTGGGGGGGTGGTGCCTCCCCCCCCCCCCTTACTATATATTCTAACTCCATGGTCGCACTACAGTGGGGAAAAGGCCATATATAACTTTCAGTGAAATGTGTTTCAGTGAATTGAGCTTTCAGTGAATTGTGCACAGTCAAATGTGTATATATTGTGCCCGACTGCCTACTTCACTTTGTGATCAGTATGACAGTGGCCTCTTTTGGGAGATATGGTGATGCATCTGCATATGTTGTCTGTAGTTCATTTAGATGGGATTTCTTCTGAAGATTTGGATGGGCTAACCAGGTAATGCATATGATATACGTATATATATATATATATATATATATATATATATATATATATATATATAAATATGTAGTCTTCCAATACATCTCTCAAACATCAGTAGTAATCTGTTTGCATTTCTTTCCTGGGCAGGCGCGTCCAGCTTGTGACAGTGGCATGGCTTCTTGAGCAGGAGAACGACGAGTGAGAGTGTGGGTATGTGGCCATTCCTCCATAAGTGAAAACCACTACAACGTGAGCTTCCCCACATCTAGTCTGAAGGTATGCTGGGTTGCAAGAATTGGAGCGGAGTACTGCAGTTGCTGGAAGCGAAGTGTTCAATCTATCATGAGCCCGATATTCTTGTGCTGCACATTGGAGGGAATGATGTCATCAGTCAACTGCTCAGAAGGCTACGGTTTCAAATCAGAGCAATTTTTGAACACCTGCAGTCGTGGTGGCCATGCTGTAATTTTGTGTGGTCTGACATAATTCCTCACCAGATATGGAAAACAGCAAACCGTTAATGGGCAGAGCACAAGGCCAGACGTTTAAAGAATGGGTTCTTGCATGGCTTGATGCACAGGTTTGGTGGATCCACAATCTGCCATGACAGCATCACAGCAGAAGATGTTCACCTGTTCAGAAGGGATGGCATGCGCCTAAATGAGGAGGTCATTGAGTTGTTCTTGGCTGACCTCCACAATGGCATGAGAAGAACTATGCAGGATTGGTAACATGCAGCTTGTGAGAAGAATGGAAAACACCTGTGACCAAGTAGGACCAGTATGGTAAGTAAAACTCTATTATTATATGTATGAACACCATTGTTACTACTTACAACACAGGAAAAGATGTGCTAGGGAACTTGTACACATGCTGAGTAACACTTCATTTTCATATTATAAAAGTACTATCTGTATGCCGTGCACAGGAACAAATTTTGCGTTTGCTTATGAATTGTGTTGTGTAAAATATGATATTTTTCTGAGTTTGGCAAATAACTGTGGTAAGGTGCTGGTAAAATGCAGAGAAAAAACAACTGTTTCAGGAGCATGCTACCATGTACAATTGAATATGTCAGCAACCATCCTGCAGTACTTTTTTTATTCTGCTTTTATCAGACATGTAGAGTGTTTAGATGACAGGAAGGGCCTAGTAATACAGAACTTGATCCCTTAGGTCCATTGCTGAATGGACACATGTAAAGAGAAAAGGCATAGGTAAGACAGACTGCTGACACTGAAGGAGGTTGTGAGTCTGTAGTGGTATCAGCTATCTGAGTGGGTAGCCAACACAGGTATCAGACAGATCAGATGGCCTTGCACCCCACTGAAGTCTTGGGTTCATTAGTGGAGTGGTGGTCCTTACCTTGCTTTTTCTCTTTACATGTACCTATTCATCAGTATGTTAGCTGCACCAAGAATGTGTATATTTACAATGATATGTGTCTACATGGTAAAACAACTGGGTCTGAATGCTGTATATATGTACAGATATCAGTTTTTTTAGGACTCAGGTTATAGAAATTATGATTCTTTTTTATATTTTAGTAAATAACTTTGCAAGGGAGAATCAGAATGTGCTAATACCTCATTTTGAAGACAGTATTGATAGTTCCAACATGGTAAAATAACTGTGCCTGTATGTTGGACACATGTAAGATATCAAAGTTTGTTTCAGACTTAGGTTATGGAAATTATGATTTTTTTTTCATATTTTGGTAAATAACTTTGCAAGGGAGCATTTGAATGTGCTAAGCAATACCTCATTTTAAAGACAGTGTTGATAGTTCCAACATGGTAAAATTAATGTGCCTGTACATTGTACACATATACAGATATCAAAGTTTGTTTCGAACTTATGTTTTGAAAATTATATATTTTTTCATATTTTTTTTAAATAACTTTGCAAGGGAGCATCTGAATGTGCTAAGTAATACCTCATTTTGAAGACAGCATTGAATGTTCCAGTATGGCAAAAGAACTGTGCCTGTATGTTGTACACATGAACAGATATCAAAGTTTGTTTCAGACTTAGGTTATGGAAATTATGATTTTTTTAAATATTTTGGTAAATAACTTTGCAAGGGAACATGTCAGTGTGCCAAGTAATACCTCATTTTGAAGACAGTGTTACTCCTTACAACATGGTAAAAGAACCATGTCTGTGCACTGTACACATGTACAGATATCACAGTTTGTTTAGTACTTCTCATTATTATACCCATATCTTTGCAAGTGAGCATGGTGATGACACAAATGCATCACTTTGAAGCTGTCATTGAGCCATACAACATGTACACTGATATGTAGCCTCCATCTGTTAAAGGTGATGAGATATTATGCTTTGTTTATTTACCACTTATGACAAATATTATACTAATCATATTTCTGTGAATATCTCCATAAATGAGCATCACACACTAATGGTTAAGGTATCATTTTAATGCTGGCATCCATACAAACAAAATAAATACAAATAGTATGGGTCTACATGGAACACTGGCCAAGATATTGTGCTTTGCTGTTCCAAAAAGATAAAAAATATGCATAATATCAGCATTCCTAGCAAATATTTAACAAAGCCTTTGATACACACTATCAACATTTACATTGTTGGAAAGGCCAGTGTCTGCAAAACAACTTTTGCATTTACATTTTTAGTCTAGCTCTTATATTTAAAGAGTTATGAACATTTGTTTTCTGTATGATATTACAAATGGATTTTCAGAAAATGAGCTCAGGCTGCACTGTTGTTCCTATGGTGGAATTGAGCAGGCAGCTTTTTCTGAGCTGCTACAGAGTGAATAAGTTAACAAAGTGGTTTAGAATGATAGAAAACAAGGCAGTAGAACATATGCAGCTAGATATGTATATTCATTTAGCACCATATCCAATTGCAAGGGAAGGTGGTTTTAATTTTTTAGAAGAAAAAACACAATTTTTTACGAATTATCATTCAATTCATTTGATTTCGACCACTGGAAAATGCTTACTACATCTATCACAAACTGAACATAAGTACCATAAAGCTATAATACAACAAAGTTTCATCAACATTTGATCTTATTTAACTGGCATAACACAATTTTAAATACCTGCCAGTAAAGAATTAGATAAAGGCTTCTCTAAATCCCTGTTTACTTTGATTTAAATAGGACTTTCAATACCATACCACATTCTCATAGTTTTGATAATTTAAACCTAAAAATAGATACTGGCCTGAAGTAAATTGTATTACTGAATTATAATAAAAAGTTAAAGTGCAAACTATAGGATATCAGTTTTATTGCAGAGCAAACTTTTGTGACATACTTAAATGTTTTCAGTTAGGATTTTTTTTCTAATAGTTGTTTTCTTCATTTTGTATAAAAAAAGTGCTGACTGAGAAAGTATATTGATAAATGTAACTTAGACATTTACTACTCTTGCAGAAAATGTAACTAAGTGAAACAACTTCTTGAAATACATATATATATCGTGTCAAGGAAATGTTTGGCAACTACAAAAAAATGCTAAATAACAATGTACTTAACATAAAGGGTATTGAGATTTGAACTGTTGAGAAGTTGCATTAAAAATAATAATATGACAGTCAAAAATGGCAGACAAAATTATACGTTTAACTTTAAAACTATGATATGGAAACCTTTTACAGCAGTAGTACTTTGCAAGATGTAAGTAACAGCACAATTGAATAAAACAGCAGTTTTTGTTTGCAATCAGAAAGACAAGAATAGCATTTAGTATTGATTCAAATGAGATTTAATATAAAATATTTTATATACACAGAACACAATTACAATAAAAGGCTACAGATTTAAGTGTGTGTACTTTGGCCAGTGGGGAACATACTCAGGGGTAAGGAAAATAGGACAATTCTGACAGTATTATTTCCATGCATGCACAATAATTTACATCACAGCAAAAGGGTTTTTGTTAGTACAAGAAAGCTTATCCCAGGAGTTATTTTAAATATCAGAGCACACTAAGGCTCTGGACTAATCTACTAACAGACGTTAAATTTTCAAGGGGTCCAAACTCATTTAAGTTAAGATTAGGCAAAAAGGTGGGAAACATAAAATGCATTAGTGACTCTAGTCTAGAAGACACTCTTCCTTTAAAGTCACTGACCAGCAACACAAGGCTGCATAGAACATGAGGGCTGAGTAGTGCCTTCTCCCTTAGTGTTAACAGATTCATTCAATCTTTCAATTTTCCTGACTTCTCTAAGTAAATCTTGCCAGTACCTGCCTGTTTGCAAGCCCTTTACAAATGTCTTTAGCCTGATAAATGACATCCTTCTTCTTCCCCTTTTGCAGTAGCCTCTATATGCTGTTGTTGCTTAGGTCACACTTGGTGCCTTGGGATGGGTAGCAGCTCTTGCATTCAATACCTTCATCTAAGAGTTGTGACTTAACGTAGTAATGAAACACACCATGTTCCCACGTTTGTAGAATTTAAAATAATGGTAACAGCAAAGCTTTTGAGACACATGCTCTTTTTCAATGCATTTAACGTGACCGGCACTACCAGGTTACTACAAACTTACTGCTGTGTTACAGGCTAACATGATTAGCACTACAAAGTTACTACCAGGTTACTGCTGTGTTACAGAGTAACATGATTAGCACTATCAGGTTATTACCAGGTTACTGCCGTGTTACAGACTAAAATGATCAGCACTACCAAGTTACTACCAGGTTACTGCCGTGTTACCGACTAACATGATCAGCACTACCAGGTTATTACCAGATTATTGACGTGTTACAGACTAACATGATCAGCACTACCAGGTTACTGCCATGTTACAGACTAACATGATCAGAACTACCAGGTTACTGCCATGTTACAGACTAACATGATCAGCATGACCAGGTTACTACCAGGTTGCTACCATGTTACAGGCTAACATGATCATCACTACCAGGTTACTGCCGTGTTAAAGACTAAATTGATCAGCACTACCAGGTTATTAACAGGTTACTGCCATATTGCAGACTAACATGATCAGCACTACCAGGTTACTGCCATGTTACAGACTAACATGATCAGCATGACCAGGTTACTACCAGGTTGCTACCATGTTACAGGCTAACATGATCATCACTACCAGGTTACTGCCGTGTTAAAGACTAACATGATCAGCACTACCAGGTTACTGCTGTGTTAGATTAACATGATCAGCAGGACCAGGTTACTACCAGGTTACTGCCGTGTTACAGACTAACATGATCAGTACTACCAGGTTACTGCCATGTTACAGTTTAAGATGATCATCACTACCTGGTTACTGTTGTGTTACAGACTAACATGATCAGCACTACCAGGTTACTGCCATGTTACAGACTAACATGATCAGCACTACCACATTATTACCAGGTTACTGCCGTGTTACAGACTAACATGATCAGCACTACCAGGTTACTACCAACTTACTGCTGTATTACAGACTAACATGATCAGCACCACCAGGTTACTACCAGCTTACTGCTGTATTACAGACTAACATGATCAGCACCACCAGGTTACTACCAGGTTACTGCTGTATTACAGACTAACATGAACAGCACTACCAGGTTATTGCCATGTTACAGACTAACATGCTCAGCACTACCAGGTTACTACCAGGTTACTGCCATGTTACAGACTAACATGATCAGCACTACCAGGTTGCTCCTGTGTCACAGACTAACATGATCAGCACTACCAGGTTACTGCCATGTTACAGACTAACATGATCAGCAGGACCAGGTTACTCCCAGGTTACTGCCATGTTACAGACTAACATGATCAGTACTACCAGGTTACTACCATGTTACAGACTAACATGATCAACACTACCATGTTGCTACCAGGTTACTGTTGTGTTACAGACTAACATGATCAGCACTACTACATTACTACCAGGTTACTGTTGTGTTACAGACTAACATGATCAGCACTACCAGGTTACTACCAGGTTACTGCCGTGTTATAGACTAACATGATCAGCACTAATAGGTTACTACCGGGTTACTGTCATGTTGGTTACTGCCATGTTATAGACTAACATGATCAGCACTACCAGGTTACTGTTGTGTTACAGACTTACATGATCAGCACTACCAGGTTACTACCAGGTTGCTACTGTGTTACAGACTAACATGATCAGCACTACCATGTTATTACCAGGTTACTGCTGTGTTACAGAATAACATGATCAGCACTACAAGGTTACTAACAGGTTACTGTTGTGTTATCGGCTAACATGATCAGCACTAACAGGTTACTACCAGGTCACTGTTGTGTTACAGACTGACTGACAGCTTGTGCTGCAGATATCTTCACTGGCATGTGACAGTCCTGTCCTCCTGTGTCTTCATGTTGCTGTCCTGTCCTCCTGTGTCTTTATGTGACAGTAATGTCTTCCTGAGTCTTCTTGTGGCAGCCCTGTCCTCTTGCCTCTTTATGTGGCAGTCATGCCCTCCTGTGTCTTCACATGATAGTCCTGTCCTCCTCTGTCTTCATGTGGCAGTCCTAACCTCATGTGTCTTCATGTGGCAGTCCTGTCCTTCTGTGTCTTCTCAAGCTGTAAAAAAGCTATTGTATTAGTGGCTGTTGCTGTAGCTTTGGAAAAGATATGTTAATTGTGGATTAGCACCCAGATGTTTCACATGCCATATCACCTTGACAAAACACTTCCATATCCAGTACATTTCCATTGAGAAGCTGCATGATATCACAATGCAGTGCAATAAGAAACCCTGTAAAGTCTATCATGTTTTCACCATTCATTGCTTAGAAAGATGACCATGGAGTTTGTATATAAGCTCCCTTGGCAGCTGTGGGTATATTAAAGCTTTATAGATGCAATAGCTCTGACTGGCCATCCTGTGGAAAATGCAGCACCTTTTAAAATGGTATTCAGGAGCTGTGGGTTTATGAATGCTTTGTAGATGCTATGAGTCTGATCGGTCACCCTGTGGGACATACAGCAGCCTTTGAAATGATATTCAGAAAATACTCAGATGTTTTCTTTACTGCTGCCACTTAAAGACCATATGAAATAGAAGCTGTCTCCCTATGATTGTCTTTTTATTCTGATATATTTAATTAGCACCGCCTAATCAATCCATAGATTGCCTCTTACTCTTTCATGCTAATATATCTGAGGTTCGTTTTCTGCTAACACTGACCTCTATTCAGCCTGGATTTGTCTAATGCCTGCCAAGTCAAACTTTTATCTAATTTATTGTTTATTTATTCCATCGTTTTAGCCATGATATCTATTAAGCCACTTTTGATTATTTTTTTTTTCCTTGAAAATGATCGATCACCACCTCCTCATGAATGGATAATTAAAACAGCATAATTCCTGACAGGCAGCAATGGAAGTGAGCTACCATCTTGTTTTGTAGCTTGACAGTCCTTGCCATGACAAGTACTGTTTTCATGATTTAAAATATTAGTAATTAACTCTACTAGTTAATCTTAACTAAAGTGTTTGATCAGGTTCTAACACCAGAGTACAGAGGACATCTCTGGAGCTCACTTGAGGTGACTTATACAGCTCTTAAATTAGTGTTTTGGGGCTCATAACAATAGATAGATTCTGTAATGACAAGAGAGCCATAGTATAGTCAACATTAAGGCATAAATACACAGAAACATTAGACACATCTCTTGGCCCCTAGAGTATACATTAAATGTATCCCCATGTTAACCAAGTTATTAAATCTTTCTTCAGCATTTCAGCATCATTTCATCATTAGAAGCTATCCTTATCAAATCATCATCGTTTCTAAGAATGTATTCAGCTATTTTCATCTAAAGTGCTCAGAATATTTATATTTAATTGCACATGTAACCAAATGTAAACAGAAATGATGTAGTGTTTATCACAAGGAAGCATGCACTAACCTACTCAGAAATAGGAATGTTTGTGGCAGATTTATATTAATAATAAATGTAACTGTCAACATTTTCAATAATTGAATCCTTACATTACAGTTTAGCAGTTTACACATTGGGATACAGAGTCTATAGTTGTTTGGATACCTTTCTTAAACTTTGTTTTCCTCATCTGTCCTATCAGGTCAAAAAATCCAGAATGATAGCACTGCTGAGCTCCCTACTGAAATGTCAGCACCATAACATCTGTGGCCAACAAGCTGAAAAATGACTGAAAATCCAGCAAAAGAGTGAATATCAACATTTGCACTTCTCTTTAAATTTATTTTTGTAGGGGACAAGCCCCTCATACACACCTTACACTCCCTGGACTTATATATACACTGACTCTGACATCATGTAACTTCAGAGAAAAGGGAATATTCCAAGAAATTACCAAATTAGTCGTAATATATGTAAGCCTATTTTCCCCAGCATTTAAAATGGTTACCCACTGCTGACCGAATATACTGTGAATGTCACTAAAATTAATTGTGCATCCCCTGCTATTTGTCAAACTTCAAATGGAGGCAGATGTATTGTAATGGTGGATTTCTCCTTCACTAAACTCCATAGCAAACACTGAGATAGTTGTAATAATAGCACTTGGTGTAGAGGCTTTAGCCCCCCCCCCCACACCCCCATGTAGGATGTATTTATATGTGGGGGGCATTAGACTCCGTTAGGAAATATGTTATTTGACTGTAGCTTGATTACTTGCTTTGCAGTCAGAACTCCTTATGATGATTTGACTTTTACAAAATTGTGAGGAAAAATGCAGTTACACAGTTACTTGAGTGATCAACAAGCTATATTTGTAAAAACAAAATAAATACACCAATAGCATACTAATATTTTTTACTAGCTGATGCCATCTAAATATTTGTTAAATTATCTTAAGTAACACCAAGGCTTTTACTTAAATAAGGTATCATTATGAATTACATTAAAAATGTAAAGTCAATGCAAAACACTTCTACAGCTTCTACTGACTTCCTCAGTTCTAATTTATCTTCCTACATCGTAATGGATAAATACTATCTAAGCCACTGACGGTACTATAACAGAAAAAGTCTATTTAAGTAATGATGAGATCACCTGATTACATCCTAGGCAAGTAATTATAGCAAACTGCACTATAAAGCAAATATGTAGTTGTTTCAGTGCTGGCTACCCACATAAGAAATGAACACATTTTGTCAATTGTTTCAAACAATCTGAAAATGAATAATTAAGGTTCTGATGCGAAAGAATTCAATTTTTGTTCTAGAATATACCACTGCTTCAACTACGAAGGAAAGCAAATGAAGACCTTGCATGCACTGATATTACAAAACAGATGCAAATGAAAAGTGAGAGGTTTCAGCTAGAAGTAAAATGATGGGAAGAGGGATACCGGGGCAATCAGTGCAGCCCGCACCTTTGGCAGCTCGGACTGATTGCTTTGCTCATGCCCTGCAGTGCTTCTTTGGTATGACATACAAGATAACTGCCCACTCCCAGATGTGAGAAGCAAGGCATGCTGTGAGAAGCAGATAAAGAACTGTCAAATAAAGCACAGCATCAGTTAGAGAAATAACAAAAGTAGCCAGAACTGAAACAGAAAACTTTGCAATTCAATAATTCTAAAACAAGGACGGCAGTTTGATATCTACTGAACTTGAAAATGGAATACATTACTCTTACACTGCTATTCTTCAGTACATTATAATGTTGTGTGGCAGTTGTGTGCTCATTTATAGTATACGTAGCAAATATAGTAAAGAAAAAACTGACAAGATTTAAAACCCAGGTAATTAGTTTTATTTAGATGTTTGCATGGAAGATTATTAATTCAGCACCCTTTCAGTGCACATATATAGACTATCTTTCTGCTACCAAAATGAATGAAATGGTCTTACTTTAATAGATGCTCTTGTTTTGACTCGGTATACATCTAAATATATATATATATATATATATATATATATATATATATATATCTATACATACATATATATATATATATATATATATACATATATATATATATATATATATATATATATATATATATATATATATATATATATATATATATATATATATATATGTGTATATATATATATATATATATATATATATATATATATATATATATATATATATATATATACACATATATATATATATATATATATACATATATATATATATATATATATATATATATATATATATATGTGTGTGTGTGTGTGTGTGTGTGTGTGTGTGTATGCTGTAATTTTGTAGACAACACAGATTTTAATTCAGTAGAGATTTTAGATTCTAGTTCTAAGAAGGCTAGCCACCAAGTTTTGTACCCTGTGTGGACTAAAATTTAATAACTAGCAAGTTTCAAGTTTATCAACAATCTTAGCGTTAAGTTTGGCAGAAGGCCCAACAGCAAGTTCAGTATTCAGTCCATCTTCCAGTTCAGTTGTTTTGTGTCATTAATATGATGTTAAGTTGCCGACCCAATGCCTGCCATGAAAATGACACAAGTCCTGGTATTTGCCATTGGAGTGAACAACAAAGATCCACTCAAGTAGTGAACAGTGGACAGAAAGCACAGACACTGTATAAGTAATGCATTATCTGTCATCATTTATTCATAAGATCACTAATCAAGCCTATCCAAGAATTTAGCCCATGTTCTGACAAGTCAGCAGAGACACAAGTAGAATCCTAGGGGTGTATTTTCTGTTCCCCATCCAGTTATCCAGTATGCATTCAAAAAGCGTTAATGAGGTGCTCTGCTTGAAGTGGAGCAGGAGTCTATTCCACAGAAGGGGAGTCTCTGGGACACAAATCTGTCCCACCAAGTCCTATTATGTCACAAGCCAGGTTGAGATCATGCATGCGGGTTACTCGAGTGGACCTTGACTTGCGGATATGCAGCAGTCCCATCAAGGTGGGGGTCTGAGATTGCTTTGTATGCTAGACAGTGGTCATCTCTGAGGAGTCTGTAGGAGACTGAATAGAGGGACAGGGCCTTTAGCCTATCTGTGTAGGGTAGATGTTTGAGGCCCTAGATTCTCAAGGTGTGGAACCTCTGTGGTCTCTTCAGCTGCTGCATGTGCTTTGTGAGGTACATGCTGAAAGGGGCATTGTACTCAATAATGGGTCTTATAAGGGAAGAATACAGGGATGTTATGACTACCTTGTCCCTGGATGAGATACCCTTACAACAGAGGCAATATGATGGTCAAAATCAGTTTGTTATTTGTATCTCACATGAAACAAAAGAAAAAAATTAATATACAAGCCATTTTTGAGATCATATAGGTTTCCATAAAAATGTCTTTTTTTACTTTAGTGATATTCTGTTAAGCACATGACTCAGTTTGGATGTTTAAAAAATATGGCTTCAGCATTCTTACCATTCCATCTGTTTTTCTCAAATGCAGATTTTTTTTTTTTCATTTTATATGGGAGGAGGAGACAGAAGAAGCAGCAATATAAAAACATTACAGAAAAAATGTATTTATTTATTTGTTTGTTTATTAATTTATTTATGTATTAGAATTTGTTCCGCAGGAAAGTTTGAATGGGCCATGACCGGACCCTTTTCAGTGCAGGTTCAGTGAGAAAAGCTCCAGACTTTACAAATCTTAAAATATATCATGCAGTACAATAGAGAAAATATTAAATTTCACATGCACAGAAAAATTAGTATATAAATAAAATAACATAAAAATGAAATAGATCCTAGATATCATCATATTCCACCAAGTTATATTTTATTTTTGCCAAGTAGTAGTGATAATGTTAAGAACTTTATTAGGCTAAACGGCAGGTGCAATAGAACATGTGTAAGTCATTACTGATAGACAACAGAGCATGTCATAAGAATTTCCAGTTGTGACTAAGCGAGTGGGTCTTCTGATGAAAGTCAAAAAGCTAAGTTTATGAGGAAGACCAAAGGACACTAGAGACAGTGGACAGATGGACCCAGGAAAAAGGTGGCAGGAGTATAGTTTTGAATCCAAGAGATGGGTCCTAAGATGTGCTTTGAAGTATGTTGGGTTTACAATTTGTCATATGTCTTGTGGGAAAGTACTCCAAAATGTGCATACAATATAAACAACTTTCATAAAATGTATTTGAGAAATACAGACTTGTCCTATAAGGGGTAAGGGATACATAATCTGAACACAATTAAAGTTCACAGCGTGGTTTTCACGCACACCAAGGTACTGTGAAACAAACTGATAATGTTTTTAATGCTGATTTGCGGCATTTTCATAATGTTAAAGACTGGTTTAAACATATACAAAGTGAAGGGAACTATTTCAGCAACTCTTCTTGTTTAAAGAACAAGACTAATGTCGCAGGCCATCCTTTGACTATGTCCTCACCGAAGGATGGTATTAGAGACTTGGAAAATAAAATGTACAGGATTAAGTGTGTTAATTTAGATATTGCATATTTTGAAGAATGTTTAGCTAAAAAAGTTGTTCCACAAGGGTTACATGTTTGCAAATACCTTGAAGGTTTTTCTTATGACATCAACATGCTTAATGAGTTTAATAATGTTTTTGATGAATGTGGTTTTAAAATTTTAAAGTTGATGGTGAAATTTTCTAAATTGAAAGTAGATGCTATGTTAAAGGATGCTGAAAAATTGGATGAGGCTATTAGGAGTGACATGTTGTTTGAGTTCAATAAAGAATGTTATGAAAACAGTTTTTATCGGATAGACAGGAAATGTGAAGAAATATATGGTAGGAAGAAAAGAAAACTGGAGAGGGATTTAAAGCAATATATTGACAATAGGGCTTATGTTTTCAAAGGGAAAATCTTTAAAAATATTTTATACAAAACACCTGACCCCACGGTTATTGAGGATGAGGTTCAACTTAGAAGTGCTGACAAAATTTCAACCAACAGACAGGTAGTTGCTGAGGTTTTGAACCATAACCCTACTACCCCTGTGACCAGTTTTTCCACATCCAACCCCCCCATCTTAGATGTGGGTAAAGTTATAGGTGTAACAACTGATTTGGAAGGAGTGGATGAAGGAGAATTGAACGAACAGGATTTTTCAGGGGGAAAAGGCAAAGGAAAGAATGAGATGAAAACAAAAAAGAAAGGAAAAGTGTAACAGTTAACTCTGACAAGGAAACAAAAGGAAAAATAGTTGTAGATTCTGACAAAGTGACCTATTCTTACAATGGTTTCAAAATTTTTAACTTAAGTGGTGTTGATATTAATGAGGAACATTTTCATCTGTTTGAAAAAGGTTTTAAATTTGTTCCAACAGTTAGATTTGACATTTGTGACACCCTTCTTGAATTAAAACTATATACTAGGAAATTAAATCTTGCACTTTTGTTTGACCAAACTGAGGGTTATGACACAACTGTGCTTAAAAAGGCCAGTACCTTTAACCCACCTCTTCACCCGGCTTTGCAGGTTTTTGAGGACATGTGTATTTCAGATTTGTATGATTTGAGTATTGACAAGAATACAAGGAAAAAACATTCATTTAAAACTAATTTAACTATGAGGGAGAAACAGATTTTAGACGACTTAATTGCTGATTGTGCGATTCGAATTATGAAACCTGACAAGGGGGGTGGCATGGTCTTGGTTAATACCTTTGATTATTCGAGCAAAATTTTGGACATGTTGAGTGATGTTAAAGTGTACATCCCGATCTCTATTAATGAGATCAACATCTCATATAGGAAAATAGATTTAGCTATTGAAGAATTTGTTATTGAAAACAGGCTTGATGAGAAGATTGGCAACATTTTGACTATTAAGAAACCAAGACTAACGACCTTCTTTGGTATCCCAAAGATACATAAAAGTATAACTGATCCACCATACAGGCCAATTGTTTCAGGAAAAGGGTCCAAAACGTACGCTATTGCGTGTTTTTTGGATCATATACTTAAGCATATTCCCAACCAGTACGATCATTTGTTAAAGGACACATAGGACTTTTTACGCAGTTTAATTTTGCAATCATATGAAGGTGAAACATATTTCCTAACCATTGACGTGGTTAATTTGTTCACCTGTATTCCAACTGATGAGGGGTTGGACTATTTGTGGCTACTTTTGAAAGACCAAAGGTCCCTTTTGAGTTTTGATATTGATATACTTGTTGAACTTATGAGAATAGTTTTAGAAAACAATTTTATGTACTTTGAAGGGGAAACTTTCTAGCAAATTAGAGGTGTAGCTATGGGGGCAGCATGTGCCCCCATTTATGCAAACCTAGTTCTCCTTCAATGGGAATTACAGTACTTGTTCCCTTCTGTATTTTGGAAAAATATTAGGTTGTACCGAAGTTTTTTGGATGACTTGTTCATTATATGGGAAGGACCAGTGAATGTTATTTCTGACTTTATTGAGTTTTTGAATTCTACTACTGACTTCTTAAAATTTACATTCAAATTTGACCAGGGTGGGATTGACTACTTGGATGTGAGGTTAGATAAAACTGAAGGGGGATTGAAATCAAGAATTCACAGAAAGGACACTTTTAGTAATTCTTACCACCCTTATACAAGTGACCACCCTTGAAAACAAAAAAAGAGTATTGTTAAGGGCCAAATGGTCAGAGCGGCCAGAATGACATCAGAGTGGAGTGATTTTATAGTAGAAATTGAGTTTATTTCTGACTTATTTACTTCAAGGGGTTACACTAACTGGTTAATTAAACAAGTGTCAGATGAAATCATACAAGGACGTGCTACAAGGTACCAACCCATTTTGGGGAAAGTACTAGAAACCTCTACGGGTGATGGAGTGGTTGTTGAACAGGTTTATAAAAGGTCTTTTGGACTTAAACATAGTAACACTGCTAAGGATGTTAAGGCCCTAGTTCAAAGGAACTCGAAGATGTTAAGACACAATAAGGATATAGTGCATAAAGTGGGTGGTGAAGCTAACTTTGTTTTAAAACAGGAACGAATTTACAAATCAGTTTTGGAAAGTAGTACTTATAGGAATACATACTACCCAGATAAAGGAATAAATAGATGTGGTAGGTGTGGATATTGTAGGTACATGGTAATAGTAGGATTTATTTCAAGAAGGGTAACTGTTACACTAAAGGTATTGTATATTTAGCCCTGTGTAGAGACTGTCCAGGTTTTTACACAGGGAAATCAGAGAGGGCGTTGAATAAATGCATTTATGAACATTTGTATAACATTAGGAAAGGAAATACAAATAATGCATTAAGTAAGCACCTACAAAATGAGCCTGAGCATACAGGCGTCCGATTTGGAATTATTGAACAAGTCCCAATAGATCCCAGAGGGGGAGACTGGGAGAATTGATTATGCTGTAGGGAGACCTACTGGCAAATAAGACTGAATGCCACCCACCCCCCCCAGGGTTTAACGATTATATTTCTATTAAGCCTTATTTAATCAAAAAAGCAGAAGTTTTATAATGGTATTATTGGTGAAATTCAGTTCCTTTAGTGGATATATTTTAAAAAGATAATTTTACTTATGGTATTTATAGGTTGTTTGTGTTTAAACCTTTATACTATACATATATTTTTTTTAAGTATTGTTTTTGTACTTTCAATGGAATAAGTGGACATTAATGTGTTTTACTTTTATTTTTGAATGATTACATTCTGTGATTTTAAATGTGTGCTTTCACTTTAAATTTAACGTCTTTTTTTTGGCACCTTTTTTTGAACTCAGGTATTTAAAGATGGCTACCAGACAGTGATACTGTTTTAACACTTGAAAAAGCCCTACAATTAAGTTAGGTTGAAAGCGCTTGTGTAATTTATGCAATAAATACTACTTTGGATTTACACCCTGTACGCTGACACAGCCATTTTTCTTGGATTTTGTTATGAAATGTGGTTGACTTTTATTTTTTGTGTAAATGAGATTCAGTGATCATTGCTTTCATAAAAGTAATGAATGAAAGTAGGCTAAAACAACTAAAAACAGCCTTAGGATTACAAAGCATAGTATTGTTTTCTTTTTTTTTCACCTGTAACATTGGAAGCTGCGTCTTCTTCATTTCTTAATGTATATGTTCAATCTCGGACATCAGTGCATATTTTGAAGGAATAGGATATTTGCAAAACTGCAGCTGGTTTGCCTAACTGCAGTTTTGCACTGTAGTTACTTTACCTGCTTTCTTTATTTTCTATCTAAGTGTTAGTCAAATAAAGGGCAAGCAACATCCCTCTAGCTTGCTAACAGATATATTACTTGTGACTTAACTGCATTTAATTTATGCCAGGAAAGTTTCTGGTAAAGGTTGGACAAGCTTTATGATAGCCATCATCAGCAAATAATCAGATTGTATAGGTTGTAATTTGAATAGCAAAGCTCAGAACATGTTCATGCTCTTAATGGCATGACAAGAGGGTCACTATTATGTGCAGTACATGTTGTAGGCGTATGACAGCATTATCAGCCTGTTCTCTGAGAGGCCAGTAGGAACAAGAGACTTCTGGCAATTACTACAGTTGCTAGGTTATGTCTACTTAGCAAGTGAGAGATACCAACAAGCATTTATGGGGAACAAAGCAACGATAATGTAGTGAAGAGGAACATCCATTCCACTATGCTGCAAGCTTTTCTGCACTTACCACATTATGATGGCTTGGCTTGCATTGAGTTTAGTTGCAGCTAGGATGCATACAGATCAACCCAGAAGGATGGGGACAGTTACAGAAGATGCCAGGATTAGTAGGCCTCTACCTATTCTGGAGTAATTTTTTAATCCATATTCTGCACACATGCAGCTGGGAAAGAGTTACAAGATGTTGTGTTCCTCTTGTAATTTTAAAATGAGGGAGGTCATTGCTAGTGTCCAATAGCTAAGGATGTCTGGATGGTGAAGGCAGTATATAAATACCAGCCATAGGTGTGAGTGTGCATGAAAGTATGTGGTGTGGAAGAACTACAGTAGCAGGGCTAGCCACCCGCGGTGTAAACCTTGGCTCTAAATGATTGTCAGTGTTGAAATGACACCCCAACCCCATGTGCAAAAATGGGAAAAGGTGATGCAGATAGATAGATATGTGTACATTTATATATATATATATATATATATATATATATATATATATATATATATATGGGATCCGTCAATATGTTCGAAGTTTCACTACTTTAAACCCCACTTCACCGAGTCAACTTGTTCGAAGTAGTGAAAATTCGAGCATTGACTTTGGCAGTCACACTACAGCACGGAATGGGAATATTCCCTTTTCCCCACTGTAGTGCAATCTCGGAGTTGGCATATTTAAGTAGGGGGGTGTGGGGGCACAGCCCCCCACATGGGGAGTGCAGGGGGGCTTGCCCACCTGCAAAAACATGTTTTAGTGTTTTTTTTTTTTTGGGTAGCCCAGGGAACTAGACTTCAGCGAAAGTGCACTTTTGTTTAACTGGACTTTTGCTGAAGTGTAGGGTCTACTGCTCTATTACGAAGAAGTGTATTTTCGATGCAAAGCAGTAGACCTATATATATATATATATATATATATATATATATATATATTATATATATACACATATATGTATATATACATCTACATACACACAACACACACACACACACACACACACACACACATATATATATATATATATATATATATATATATATATATATAATTTTTACATGTAGTGGTTTATGTAGAATAATATGTTTTCTGGCATATTTTAATGTAAAATGCTTTTAGGCCCATTTTATCTAAATGGTCTATATGGTTATAGCTCTGGACTTTTGAACAATCTTTTTGTAAATGCCATTCTGCAGTAGTTTTCAAAAGATGTGTTCTGATGCTAGTTGCTTAAACTGAGTGTCAAAGTTCAGATGGTGTTGATCCATAGATAGAATGTGAAAGATCTATTCTAAGATTGTTAAGTTTTGGCAGAGTTATGAGAATTTATTTAAATTAATGCTAAAAACAACTTTTTCTCTTTCCAGTAAAGCTGCCATGCTTACAATTTCTATAACAAGTTGTTATAATTGAGGCTTTTTTGTGTGTTTCTTAGCTGCGTAATAGCTCCAATACCGGCACCTTATTGTCCCATTCAGTCTTGTGATGATTAACAAGAGCCACATACAGTCATTCCTTGGACAGGATAAGGGGCATAGGGCCTATTCTTTCATTTGCCAAGGCAAGAGCCTAGTCAGCTCATCCCAGAAAGAGGCAAGACTCATTTGTGTGGGAACAGGCTAGCATGTTTACTGTGTAGTTTATCCTCCTCCCTGCAGGTGGCTCCATGCTCTAGCATCACTGCCTTGCAGGAGGTCTTACCACACACACCTTCCAGTGCAGCTCTGGTTTGGCTTATTGTTGCAAGTGATTATCTAACTTCCAGTAATTGTTGCCAGAGTGGTGACCCAAGCTTTCTCCCTCAAGTGAGCTGGCATTGCCTGTTTTCTGCCATCATCCCCTATCTGATGCCTCTAGTCCCCAAGAGACCATCTAAGCATAAGTTGTCTGGCTCATAATCATGCCACAGGGACCTTTTTTTCACACATTATTCCTGATTTTGCTTGCTCGTTTATTTATTGTTTTACTTGTTAAATATATGCAGGTCAGACTTAATGGTGATAAAAAAAGCTGCTAGTGAGACTTGGAAGGCTGTGAATGAGGCTATTAGTGAATGTAAGTATTAAGCAGCCTGCATGGATCACATTTCAGGGCATAGGAGGCTTGCATTGCTCAGTTTCTAAAGCATAATTATTAAAAAAGAAACGTCATTGGTATGTTATAATTAGATTTTCTGTAGGTATTATGATACACCAGATAATGGTCTGAAAACAAAAAGTCATTTATTTTGATACAAGATGTATATGTGTCTCAACAAAAATGAAATGGTCATTCACAATCCAGAGACATCCTAATTGCTCAGTATTATTAAGTTATTACTCTTTTCTTCCCCAAGGTGTCTGATGACCTACATTGACGTAGTTCCAAACATTTCAATATGCAGGACTGCATATAAGTCTGATGCTTGTCTGCTCACCAAGAATTCTTGGATTTGGCTAGAGTTTTCTGCATGCAGTTCACAAAATCCACACTTTGGGCTGCTGTACCTACTGAACTAGCCTAGGTGATGTGCACAATGGTAACACCACTCTTTTATACACACCAAACTTTTTCAACCATTCACCAAGCCTGGCAGTGATCTACTCATCTACCTTATTTTAATGTAAGGTCAGGCTGCTAATGGTAATGGTACACTGAGCAAAGGGGTGATATGCTAAATCACTGTTTGACTTAGCACCCCCTTACAATCCATGATGGCTGGTTTGGATTACTGTCTCTCAAGTGCAGTCTGTACTTCAGCACTATTTTTGGAATGCGGTGATAGTATTAGCTGAGTTTTAAAACTAGTACACTAAATCAGGCCCTAGGTTTCCACAAAAAATTAAAATCTCTGAAAAAAATAATTATTTTACATTGACATATCACTGTCTTCAAAATTATAAAATGGAACCTGTTTATATTTTAAAACACTTTAAGGAACTTGTTTTATGTTCTGAAAATACTTCAAGCATCCTATAGGCATTTCTGCTTTACTGCTTTTGCAACACAATTTAGCTAAGTCATCTCAGCTGTGTGTGGATATTAGCTTCTAAGGACATGATAAAAGTAAGCTTTATGACAATGAAGTCAGTTCAGCTCCCATTTTAGAATATGTTAATCAGTAAGAGTCCAAAATGGACGAAGCTAGTGAGCAAAAAAAGAAGAAACTACATATTTAGAATGTATACAACTATTTGAAAAACATATACTGAGTGCTATTTATAGTATTTTACTTTAAATACAGTTTTGGAATATTCCTAAAGGCTGCCAGAGTCCTTTAATCAGTTATGTAAAGTAACGTGCAACCTTTAAGATATTACTTTTGAAAAATCTGATTAACTTCTGTGGCATTTCCACTACCAAAGGGTAGCTGAAAAAAGTCATCAGGCATGAGGTACTATGAAAGTGAAGTAAATAATGCATAATATATTGTACTGTTTATGCAATACTTGCTGCTTGTTCAATTCCTGGACTGCATTTAAAAGAAATAATGTGAACAGTCTGCACCATGACATGTAATCAGTAGTACTTAACACATTAAAGATGCATAGCTTTTTTCCATTTTCATATCACATATTACTCATTGCCAAGACTGACTCTTTTTGTGTGTGCTTTGCAGGGAGATTCAGACCACACTGGTAATTTTGTGTTTCAATTCATCAGCAGTTGAGTGACAGAAAGTGGTCATCTTATGCATTGTAGGTAACCCTGCAGCACGGATAGTGTAAGTTTTGTCAGGCAGTCTAATCCCCATATGAACACTGCATGCATTTTGCTGTGGATGTGCTTGGAAACAGTGAGGGATTCTGATAGAGGTATGGAACTGCAAGTGATAACTAGGAGACATGGAATTCTCCAAATGCATAGGTTCATAGGTGTTTACTGGGCTAATGACCACAAGGATCTTTTTAAGCCTAGCCATGCATCCCAAATCTCTGGCAAGGTCTGATACCCTTGATAAATGCAAGGACTTGGAGGATGAAACATTTATAAGCAGGGGCCTGGGATATGAACCATTTACAGGCTGCCTCTGTTCATTAGAGACATAAGTGCCAAACCAAGGATGAAGTTCTTGTTCCCCATCCAACTGTCCAAGTTGCACTTGAATTGGGTTAGGGAGGAACTCTGCTTCACATGGACAGGTAGCCTGATGGGGGTAGTCTCCGGGAAACAAACCTCCAGCAGGTCTTATTTATATCACAGGCAATATTTAAGTCTTTAGAATGGGTAAATATTGTGCTATTTATTTTGTGGATATGCAGGAGGTCCACCAAAGTTGTGTCTGACAATGCCCTGCATCCCAGGCATAGATCTCCCCTTAAAAGCCTGTATGAGACAGAATACAGGGATAGGGCATTGAGGCGGTCTGCACTGGACATTTTACTTACACTCTGTATTCTGTTATTGAGGAACCTCTGTGGACATTCCAATTGTTGGATATGCCTGGTTAGGTACATACCAAAGGGGGCATTGTACTCAATGATAGGTCTGATGAATGCCGGAAACAGTAGAACAATGACTTTCTTTGACTCAGATGCCATACCTTTGTTTATGTGTTGTGCAACTCAGAATGATTTCCTCACTACTGCAGATACTTGATGGTCAAATGCTAGATTACTGTCTATGTGTGTACCTACGTCCCTGACTACTGGGTCAACTCTTTGTAAACTCAATAAACTCAGCACAGCAGTGAGTGATGTAAACAGTGTCACTGCTATATTCTCACTTATCAATACTTTGATCTGCATAATAAAAAAAAATATTTAGAAACTTAAACCCACCTGCCTTTCAGTAGACAGACCTTCCAGTAGATTATCTCAAGATAACTGACTATGCCATTGCTTTTCCACTCTCTGTACTTGCAAGTCACTCTCTCCAAGACACTTCAGTCCCAAAACTTCAGAAACAATCCTGAGTTATGCCCATACATAGAGGTAGCAAATCACTTGACCTGGCACACAACAAACCTACAGCCATTTTGTCCATTCTATCTAAAGCACTGCAGTGGATCAACTACCTAACAGAGAAAAAATTACTTTCCACAACACAGTAAGGATTTATACTCAGCCACAGCACTGAAACAACATTACTAACATGAATAAACTGTTCGTGAAAAATAAAAATCAAGGTGAAATAGTTGTATCCTCATTTTATACCTAACCAAAGCACTTGACATAGTTTCACATACCATAGTATTATTTAGGCTGAAAGAGCTGTTTCACAAAACAAACAATGCTGTCAATTGGTTGAAAAGTTACCTCAGCCAACAGTGTGCAGTGGACAGTTGAGATGTCACTGTCTCATCAAACAACATTAGTAGTGCAACCAGGTTCAGTTTCAGGACCATTGCTCTTTAATATATTTGAAAAAAAAATAAACATCATATCTCCCAGCAAAAATAATTCAATGCATACATGATTCAACACTAGTATCTGTAGCCACTTCAGTTAAACAGCAACAAAATGACCTTCAGAATTCCTTTACAAAAAATTAAAATGTCTTCATCAATGTAAAGCATTTCTAAATCAAAAGAAAACTAAGCTAACGTCCATTTTATCTCTCACCCAGCAATCAAACTATTACAACTTAAAAATATCATCAACCAATAATAATATAATTTAATTGAGATAGGAGAAAACATAAAACTGCCGGGTATAATAACTTAACACAGATTGAGATTTGACCGATTTGCTTTTCAAAAAAAAACAACAACCATACACTATGACTTCTTTAAAAAGTCTAACCCTTTTCTATCAGACTATGCATGTAAAACTATAGCTTAGACCTATCTACTTCCTAGTCTCCTGGATGCCTCATCAATTCTGACTAATATACAGTCATCTCAGCTAACCAAACTAGAGCAACCCGATAAGATTGCAAAAGGTTTGCAAGTAACTGTATTGACCAAACATACCACTGTCTTGCAATTCGGTCCTGTAACTGCCTGGAGCTGCCTGATCATTTAGCCTACATTCTCAGTAAGACAGCCCACCCCATCCTGTACAGTCCTGAAAGTTGATCTCTAACCAGTCAGTTATTAAACTGGCACTTAGCCCACAGAGGGCTGCGTTCGCTAAACCAGCACTTGGTGCTTCCTCAAAAATCTAAACATCGTAATGGTGACTGCCTGTACTCTGTATATATTACTAAACTGTGGAACTCTCTCCCAACAAACATCAGATGTATCTCATCTCAAATCGACTATTTAAAATCACTTTGAAAACATGCCTGCCAACAAAACAATCCCGGTCTTATAAGAACACCATTATTAAGTACCCTGATAGTGCAGCCAAATCAAATTAGTGCCATATTCTTGTCCCATTTTCTACATATCTCAAATGATGAACAAATGGTTAGATAAAACATGCATATGCCCCATCTGCAGTCCATGTACTAAGATTTCAATGTAGTGCCATACATAATGTGTAAAATAATGCTGAATGTCTTAAAATATGTGTGACTTTAGCATGCGGTTAACACTGTAAACTGTACTCAGCATTGTTATCCGCTGTTAAAGTATATATATATAGCTCAGTGTCATGTACTATATTTTTATTACTAGCTCTGGCTAAAGCCCTTTAAAAAACTTGTAATGCAGAGCTCTTCTTCCCAAGTCTCCGCTAAAAAGGAGCTTTGCCTGCTGGAGTTTCCCAGTAATCCAAGGCTAATGAATAAATGAATAAGGGTATAAAGCCATATACAGTCACCTTATAGATTCTATCAATGTAGCAAAAGGCAGCATTTGTTACAGAGGCCAAAGAGCATGACGAGTGTGTGTGTGTGTGTGTGTGTGTGTGTGTGTGTGTGTGTGTGTGTGTGTGTGTGTGTAATGGTTTGTGTGAGAAACAGATAGAGAGATTGATAGACAAAGTAGCACTCAGCATTCTTCCCTCCTTTCAAAGGCATGAAGATTAACTGCAAGATGACTGTTTATACTGGCCTTGTCCCTGTTGCCACACCCTGGCTAAAAAGGGCTACAGATACTATTTCACGTTACCTGCTGACAATTTCCTAAATATATAAAAAAGTCATCATCAGCTGTACTTAGAATATGCTTCTAGAATTCATAGAACTTCTACAATATCATAAGTGTTTTCTCTTTCCTTCAGCCTTTTGATGAAAGCTTCAGTAAAGTCTGGGGAGCTTTGCTCTTAGTAAGTTGGAATGGGCAGTCCCACAGGGGAAGGCATAGTGGACCTACATACCCACGAGCATGCATGTCAAGCATGGGAAGACGTAGGCAAGAAATCTGAAAATCCATCATGGTTGCCTTTATTATAGAGACCACATGACTGCCTCTCAGCTTCTGATATGAGGCACTGGGCAAAGCTGACATCTGGCCTTGATCACCAGCAGGCACGTGGATTGAAAAGGTACAAAAGATCCAGTTAGTTCAAGTTTGAGGTGACCGATCAGTCTTAACATGGCATGGTCTCACAGGTTCATAACTGATTAATAGGCAAATGACCCCTGAGGGCCTTTCATGCTTCCCAAATGTATCTGACAAGTTTTGATAACTTAGGGCTATTTTAAGTGGAATATGTAGGGGCCTTCTTCCAAATTTTGAAGTTTCAAAACCTTGAATTTGTTATGGACGAGACCATAAGATCGAAGTTTTGAAACTTCTAACTGTTTAAATGGAGATTGCCATACAGTGTGGAATGCTATATTTACCATTTTCTTTGCTGTAGTGTGATCTTGAAGTTGGTATATTTAATTAACAGAGGGTGTGGGGGTGCAGGGGGGTTCACCCCCCCCCCGCAAAAATGTAAAAAAAAAGATTTTAGTTATTTATTTATTTACATTTTACAGTTTGAAAACTTTGATCTTATGGTCTCAACCATAAGAAATTCAAAGTTTTGAAACTTTGAAATTTAGAAGTAGACCCATATGTAGGTATAGGCATGGGTGGTCAAGCATTTACAGGCTGCTTCTGCCTAACAGATGTATGTACCAGACCAGGTGTAAATTTCCATTTCCCCATCCACTTGTCCAAGTTATGCTTGAACTGGTTAGGAATGAACTCTGCTTCACATAGACAGGAAGCCTGTTCCAGAGAAAGGGTAATCTATGAGACATATACCCGTCCCTCCAACATGTCCTTTTTATGTTGCAGATGAGGTTTATGTCCCTAGATTAGGGAGTTCAGATACAATTTTTTATTATTTTTTTTTTTTTGCAGATATTCAACAAGTCCAACAGAGTGGGATCAAAGAGTGCTTTGTAGGCCAGCCTTAGAGAAAATCTAAGCAGTCTTTTGGAGACAGAGTACAAGGATAGGGCTTTGAGGTGGTCCACTTAGGACATGCTGTTTACACCTTGTATTATATTTGTGAGTAACCTCTGTGGCTGCTCCACTTGTTGCATATACCTGGCCAGGTACATACCGAAGGGAGCATTGTACGCAATTATAGGTCTGATGAGGGCCAAATAAAGTAGAACAACCGCACCCTTGGACCTAGACACCTTACTCTTGCTTATAAGTTGCACAACACAGTATAATTTCCTTACAACCATAGACACATGTTGGTCTAAGGTCAGGTTACTGTCTAAATGTGTTTCTAAATCCATGATCACTAGATCTACTCTTAGTGTTGTATTATAAATATAGAAACATACACCAGTCTGACCAAAGGGACAGCCCCTGCTGACCAAAGTATCCAGATTCACAAACAACAGTCAGGCATACCAAAGGGAATGTAAAACTGTAAATATACAATCTAAGAATGAAGATTGTATATTCAAGGTTAATAAACTCAGTTGGTGCTTTTATAGTACTGCAGTTTGGTATTTTTACAGTGTTACATTCCCTTTGGTGTACCTGGCTGTTGTTTGTAAATCTGGATACTTTGGTCAGCAGCCCTCTCCCTTTGTTCAGGCTGGTGTACATTTCTGCAGTTGTTATATCTGTTTTGGTTACATGTATTATAAATATAGTAATTTATAGGGATAGCACTCTCCCCAAAGGATACCATTATGCATTTCTTGGCACTGAGTTTTAGACCGTGGGTCTAGCACCAGTTATTAGTCTGTGCCAGGCCTTCTTTGAGGATATTGTGATTTTCAGGGATTCCATGACTTCTTCTAGTTTGCAATCATTTGCAAACTTAATCAACCAAAGGTCCTTGATGCTAGCCCTGACTTCAGAGAAGTAGATGCCAGAAAGGAGTGGCACTCAGCACTGACACTTGAGGTACTCTGGTAGTGACTGGCTAGCGAATCGTCTCTGCATAGTGATAAGGCACTCTTCTTCAGTAAATACAGATACAGTCTGGAGATGCCATAAACAAGAAAAGCTCTAGTGTGCAGTATACAAAAAAATAATGCTAGTGCTCACCTGACCGCTAGCATATACCTCTGTACTATAAGTAATGATATTTGGGGAGGTAAACCCGCAAGCAGCAACGGTAATGTAACCTCTTCATATTATTACATAAAGTGAGAACAGAAATGCTTCATTTCTGTCTTCACCATCTAAGCTAGATGTTCCATCTTAAGAAGTACATCGTTCAGTCACATTTTTTTAATCTCGGTTGCAGATGCAACTTCATTTTGTGCATATTTCCTCAACCATGGATAGACACTCCTAACAAAAAAAATGTGATTTTTAGAAAATATTTTCAAAAGTTGCATTGCTTTAAATAAATCGGCATAGCTCTTAATTTTGTCTATATTCTGGGCCCACATTTTCAAACTGACGTGCTTAACCTAAACCAAAGATTATTGTTATGTCTATTACTCATTTAGTCCCTAAAAAGTACTTTGTTTGGTAACTAGAGACTTCTATAAGAGCTGGAAATTATCAAAAACATAGCATAGCTCAGCTATTGATATTTTTTGCGCTAAATGTTTACACAGAAATACATTCAAAAACTGTCATAATTTAGACTCAGCATGCAATTTCTAGAGCATTATTTTACAGCTCTGATTTTATTTGTTGGACCACGGCTCTCAAAATGCCATAAATGTGAACTCATCTAAGGAGATATGACTCCACTAAGTGGTTTCCATTGTTTATTAATAACGTAAAGTATTTTTTTCAGATTTTTTTTATTTTTCTTCTTCTCTTGTTTTATTTGCATATTTCAATTCCAGTCATTTTATAAGCCACAATTCAGCTACATTGTGGAAGAGTTACAATCATGTTTAGGTACATCTTGTTCCAAAAGAATTTTCAGTGTTACAACTAAATACACAAAATAGATACTCTATATATAATATATACAGCAAGTACTACATAAATGTCAACGTCTGATTAATATTTGTGTCACAGTTTACATACTATTTATAACTGCTAGATACAAGGTTTAGATTAGACACACACACTCATGAAAGAATATGTCTTATGCCCTTTTCAGTTTACTTTCACACTAATTTGTCTTTTCTTGTCTATCCTTTTAAGATATGATCCAGGAGAAGACTCCAGTATTTTAGAAAACAGGAGCACTTTCTTTGGTTATTCATTATCAGTTTATGTGCTGATATATACTTTATTACCATACTTCTGAAGCCTTCCCATAACAATTTGGTTTGATCTAACCAGTTCCGAGTTACGTACAATTTTGTTAAAGAGAAGAGGGTAATCAGAATATGCAGATTAAGTTTGGGTAACTTTTGAGAGGTGATATGCAAAATTGTAAATTCCCATGATAATGTGGATTTTTGATATCCCATCTTCTGTAGCCTGACTCTCAGTGAGCACCATCATTTATAAGTACATTTACAGCTCCAGAAGATATGGAATAGGTCTACTATTTGTGAGTAGCAGCATGGACAGTTTGGTGAAACTTCTGATTTGAAATTGTTGAGTATTTATGAGGTCAAGTAAACACTGTTAGTTATCATTAGTTGCGTATACATGAGTTTCTTAAATGGGATTCACTTTAATGTTGATTCGATGGATTTAGATATTTGGTTTTCAGTAATTTCTTTGAGCTTTTCAACCCAGTATTTTCAATACAAAATAGATGTTTGATATTTAAGGGATACTATTAGCCTATATGTATTAGACAGCATAAAATATGATATTGATTTGCAAATGTGAAAGTATAATTTCAGATAAATTATACCTTGGTAGTGGCACTCTAGGCCATTAAACAACAGCCATGAATGTCTTTAGTACAATTATTGATAATTTGAAGGCCTATGTACCGCTTGCATTTCTGACGTTTTTTTTTTTTTTTTTATGAATATCCACTTTACATTACATTGGTTATAATCTTCAGCAAGGTAGATGCAGGGCATTAAATTATTAAACATGCCATTGAAATTGGGGGGCTCCAGTTTGGAATGATGGTTTCCTAGATTGATAACAGATATGTCTTTCTGAAGAAATTTCCAGAAATTAAACCATAGTTCAAGGTACTGATATCTGAGAGGATTATATAAAATGATCTCTGCTTTGTACTGAAAAGGGACAATTCTAAAACATGTCCTGCTGGCAGTCTTAGACAATTTAACAGAAAATACCAAATTTCTGAAACAAAGCATAATGCTTTTTAAGTTTGGTACCTATTCAGTAGTAGTTATTGTATGATTCAAGAAATGTAAAAAAAGATGTTCTGAAGTACTAAAAAGTAAATAAAAACAACTAAATCAATAGTGTGCATCAGATATCTAGTTGACTAAAATATATATGAAGCAAGTTAAGAACTGTGGCCATTAACATTGTCCATAAAAAACAAGGAATTCTTGGGTCTCATTTGACAGTAAGTTACGTAAGAATGTGCAGGGATTAGCCAGTATCATACAGAGCCTTTGAAAGCTATACTTTTAAGTGAAAAACTTTTGAGGAATCTCTTTCTGAATGACCGGTACAATTTAATCACTTAAAATTATACAAGTAAAGATGGAGGAGGAATAATCAAGCACAACAGTCACCTGGATGACTGAATGGGAAACAGAAAATCCTCCCGTGGGATCCCACCTGTGTCCCTACTAGAGAGGAGAAACAGGTGCTGACTTTGTGGGAACATGGGAAAAATTCTTGGCTAGGCATATAAAGGTCTCTGGGCCAGTAATCTAGTATCATGTTATCAACCTATGCACAACTATATAACTTTTTTGACTGGATTAGTCCCACTACGCGAGTGTTGTCTTTTTCAGGGGATACTTCTAGTGGTATTTATATTCATTAGGAGAATTGTGTCACTGTGAACAAGGAATGTCTCTCTTTTTTTTTTTTTTTTTGCTGCTACTTGGTGCTGGAGGGTTGATGCAGTGATAAGTGAAGAGAACTAAGATGGAAAGGATGAAATGGGAAAATGCTGTGAGAAAGCTTTGAGGACTAAAAGTGAAATTAATGATGCTTTTGAATGTAAAAAGATTGTGTTTACAGAGACTGATGAAGAAGGTTTTCTCACACAAGTGCTTGTGGATTTGTTTAATTGAGATGAGTCAGAAAACTAAGACTGAGCATGATGGAGCAGTGTGATGAATCATGGAGAATGAGCCTGATGGAGCAGTGTGACGAATCATGGAGAATGAGCATGATGGAGCAGTGTGACGAATCATGGAGAATGAGCATGATGGAGCAGTGTGACGAATCATGGAGAATGAGCATGATGGAGCAGTGTGACGAATCATGGAGAATGAGCATGATGGAGCAGTGTGATGAATCATACAATGACACAGCATGTAGATGAAAGCATGGTGGTCAAACTGGAAAAGGAGAGGAGTATGGAGGACCTGAAGGAAAGCAGAACTGATGCATTCCCAGCTAATAGAGAAATTAGGTTTAAGAAAATGTGCTACAGGGTAACAACATGAATTTGGTTAACAACTTTACATTTGCAGAAGTATTTAAAAGGGGCACACTCAAACCAGGAAAGATGAAGAAGAAAGAAAAAAGAAAGAAAGAAGAAAGACAACAGCATACGATAAAATGCCTGGTGGCATGGATTAAAATAAAATAAAAATTAAATAAACAAACAAATAAATGTGTGGATAGCAGATGCCTCATCAGAGAGTATGAAGTTGAACAGTGGTGTCCTACAGGCTAAATGATGGACCTCATTTGTTTGGCATTAACTTTTCTGACCTCCGGACAATGAATCAATACCTGTGGGTAACCAAGATGGCAGATAACTGTAAACATGAAGCCATTTTTAAGTCCCTTTCTGACTCCCAAGCTCTTCACCAAGAACTTACATTTGTAAATACCTGGTATAAGTGGCCTCAAACTAAATGTTAAAAAGTGCAAGTTTTACATTCGGTGAGCAATTCATCCCCCTGGTATACAAAATAGACAGCAAGCCATTCTAAAATGAAAACAGAGTAACAGACCGTGGTCCCCTGGTTGATAACTCCATCTCCTTTGATTGTCATTATCAGACATAGTCAGAAAGCCATTTTACATATCTCAGCTACTTATCACAGGAATATCATTTAGATCCAAAGAGGAATTATCCTCTTATATTCAGCATCAATTAGGCCATTTACATATCTCAGCTACTTATCACAGGAATATCATTTAGATCCAAAGAGGAATTATCCTCTTATATTCAGCATCAGTTAGGCCATTTACATATCTCAGCTACTTATCACAGGAATATCATTTAGATCCAAAGAGGAATTATCCTCTTATATTCAGCATCAATTAGGCCATTTTACATATCTCAGCTACTTATCACAGGAATATCGTTTAGATCCAAAGAGGAATTATCCTCTTATATTCAGCATCAATTAGGCCATTTTACATATCTCAGCTACTTATCACAGGAATATCATTTAGATCCAAAGAGGAATTATCCTCTTATATTCAGCATCAATTAGGCCATTTTACATATCTCAGCTACTTACCACAGGAATATCATTTAGATCCAAAGAGGAATTATCCTCTTATATTCAGCATCAATTAGGCCATTTACATATCTCAGCTACTTATCACAGGAATATCGTTTAGATCCAAAAAGGAATTATCCTCTTATATTCAGCATCAGTTAGGCCATTTACATATCTCAGCTACTTATCACAGGAATATCATTTAGATCCAAAGAGGAATTATCCTCTTATATTCAGCATCAGTTAGGCCATTTACATATCTCAGCTACTTATCACAGGAATATCATTTAGATCCAAAGAGGAATTATCCTCTTATATTCAGCATCAATTAGGCCATTTACATATCTAAGCTACTTATCACAGGAATATCATTTAGATCCAAAGAGGAATTATCCTCTTATATTCAGCATCAATTAGGCCATTTACATATCTCAGCTACTTATCACAGGAATATCATTTAGATCCAAAGAGGAATTATCCTCTTATATTCAGCATCAATTAGGCCATTTACATATCTCAGCTACTTATCACAGGAATATCATTTAGATCCAAAGAGGAATTATCCTCTTATATTCAGCATCAATTAGGCCATTTACATATCTCAGCTACTTATCACAGGAATATCGTTTAGATCCAAAGAGGAATTATCCTCTTATATTCAGCATCAATTAGGCCATTTACATATCTCAGCTACTTATCACAGGAATATCATTTAGATCCAAAGAGGAATTATCCTCTTATATTCAGCATCAATTAGGCCAGTTAGAGAATAGAATGCCTTTTTTTGGATGCACCATACTAGAATTATCAAATAAGTAGATAGACCCCAAAGGTACTTAAAGAAGTAGGCCACTGTCTTAAAAGCCATAAGCTACCATAAAAAATGAAAACATTGTATTTTTATTTATTGTCTTACAGTCTCCTGTGAGAAGAGTTATACCTTGCCTCCCATGCTGTTAGAGATCAGGTGGTCGTGTATCTTTTGTATAAACACAAATCAAGTAGTCTCATAAATACTTTAACTAGGGATATAAATTTTCATCAGCAAATACAAGACACATTGGAGTGACAGGTTCATTGCACAGTGCTTTCCCCGCATCTGAAATATACTCTCACTGGAAAGCATGGAATGTGAAATATCATCTCCAGTCAAATGGGAGCTGGATGACTGGATCAAATACAAATTCACCCCTGTCCTGACCAGCCTAACCCTCCTCGAAAAAGGAGGTACAATCTAAGTGTGGGTATTGGCAGAATAAATGGTTGCAAGAACCAGAATGCTTGTATTTCCTAAGACCCTGTGATCCTATTGGGATAAATGTAACTACTAATGTCAAAAGGGTTATGATTTGCACAATCTCATCTGAACTCAATAGAAATACTAGCTTATAAATTAAATGAACGGATAATGTCAAAAGTGTGATGAGTTACACTGCCATGCCAGAGTCTGTTTTCAGTCAGAGTACAGAACATGAATCTGTGTTGTAAAACTCCTTAAACATATCTGTTTTTAGTCTTTCACCAATTTTTATGTTTTTGAAACATATGTAATATTGTGATTATGCCTGTATCATCTATGTTCTGATACCACATATCCTTTGCCTGTATTAGCCTAATCATACTGCTTAAGATGGCAGTTCATTATGTCTGCTCTTAAAAGCAGCTTATCCAGAAGGGTGATATATGGAAGAACAACTCCTCCTTTTTAGAGTCAGATCTTGCTGGCTCCCTGAACTCTACTCTTACAAATAGTTTGTCATGCCAGGAAAACAAATTCTTCTACAGCTATTTATATTCACTGCAGCTTATATTCTTGAAGATACACAGTAACACAACTGCAGATAACACTTATTTGTACCCAACTGTACTTAATAATGTTACTTTGTAAAATAATGCTCTGTTCTGTCATAGGGAAAACAATTGCGAAATACAGGTTAATGACAGGATTTCAGTATATTTTAAACATCAGAAGTACTTTATTATGACTATTTGGTCTAGCTTCACTTAATATGTTGTGGTCTTTCGACTTCTCCTGGTTAGGGATTGCCACAGTGAGTAGATTTTTACGAACGTCGAGGTGCCAGCTCGACGTTCAACCTTCCACGAAGGCAAGCCCATTTACGCATGTCTTTCGAACACCCATCCAACCATGACATAATTGTCAGAATTGACAAATGCAACTCTGTCATAGTATATAAAGTCTTGGTATCTTAAAAATTTGACACTTGGGCAATTGTAATTAAAAACTGAAATAAAGTTGCTTAAATGATTGATAACTTGCTGAGAACAAATGAGTTTGCAACTGCAGATAAAGCAAAGGGAGATGACCTTAGTAACACTTCAATGTCCTGATGTTTTTGTCCTATGTGGAGGAAGTGGTTAAAGAAAAAAAAAAGAAAGAATCATCAAACTAGAAAAAATGTTGGTTATGTTACTAACCATAGATGTAGATGATTTTCAATTAATTCTTTGCCTTTGCTTCCCCAGCATGTTATAGAAAGTAATACAAAGGACTGAATCCATATATTTTAGAAACAGCTTACAGTCCTATATTATTATGATTTCTCACCAAAGGCCTGGACAGCTACAAATTAAAGACTTGAAATCATGAATGTATAGCAACAAATGCAGGAAGTGACAGCTTTTTCAAATACTGTACTATGCTGCAGTAAATAAGGAACCAAAAGGATTTTCAGCAATAAGTTTAACAATGAGGCAGTGGCTTTTTGACTATTTCTGCTTTTAATTCTGTAACATTCAATATGAAAAGTGATTGGATAATTTTGCTTTCCAACTAACTGTTTTTTCAATAAATACATTTTACTTATATTACTTTTTTGACCATTTAAACAGGTGCTTGCTTGATTTTCATAAATTACAATTTCAGGGGCAAATACCATAACATTAAATAGAGAATAAATGCTGATGAGCTGCAAAACATGCCACAAAAAGAGGCTTTGCATAGTATGTAGGGTTATAGCTACTATATTCAAATTATACTGTAAAACTTTTATAGAGAGTAACATCTATGAAGTCTAACAAAACACGTGTTTTCAACAGTGAATAGGGATGTCTGTTGGGAGTACAGACCAAATACAGTAATAAAGGTAATCCGGGTTGGGGTTTAGCATTATGGACAAAGGTATAGGTTTTGATTCTCACCTTTGAAAGGGAAATTGTCTAGGCTTAAAATGGCGCACAAGGGCAGCTAGCCTAGTACTTACTTATGAACAAAGGTGTAATAGATTAATAAAAGTCTAAACCCCACAATAACTATAGCTATGGGAATGAGCTTTTCATTTAATGAAAGGGACTAGCTACCTCAGCTGAGTACTTATTTTTACATTTATAAGATACATCATGACTTATATATATATATATATATATGTATATATATATACACACATAATAATGCCTCCTCATGAAGAGGCAGAAACAGATTGTTTAAAGCATAACTAAGTACATCAAAATAACTTATTCAATTATTATAGGTGGTGAGAGGCTGAAAGCAAGGTATTCTTTTCTTAATTGTTTAGAGGAAAATATGTGGAAGGGTATGTGCATTTTTAAATCTAGGGGACAACACTCTCAGACTAAGTACAGGCTGGAACATAAAATCTCGCAGCTTTCATTAATGAACATGTGATGAAGCTTAATGTTATCAAGTCTGATGGAAATCGTTTAAGCAAATCACTTACAAATAACAACTAGAAATGAAACACTTCTGTTTTTGACACTGGCAACTCAGTCTTATCTGCTGGATAAATAAAGAAAAGAAAGAAAGAAAGAAAGAATGAATGAATGAATGAATGAATGAATGAATGAATGAATGAAAAAGTGAGGCATGGCTGGAAGAAGGCAGGAGTAAAACATGTTCTATGTATGATAATGAACTCAGGAATATCCTGCTGAAGATTGCTGAAAAAGTTGTTTCATGAAATATCCACTGAAAGACCTTTGTGAGTGTTAACTATGGAGTACTAGTCCACTAGTATGGGCTGTGACAGTGCAGAATCAAGCTCCCAAATGCTATGCAGATCATTAATGGGAACAAAGTAATGATGACACCATTTAAATGTAGAATGTTTAATAACATTCATCTGATATAATAAGAGCTGCAGCTTAACTAAGGAGAGTAACACTGTGGTAACAGAAGTAAAGACTTGCAGTACTAAACTGTTTTAGGGAGGAACACAACACATATGTTAAAGTGCAGAAAACAGATCCCTGTATCAGGAAAACATACTGTGGGCTGATTCTCAGAAAAGACAAACATCAGACATGCACAATAGTAATCAGAAAGACTGAAACTTCATAAAACTGTGCAAGGTAGTTGGTTGATTAGAAAACTTAATGCAAAATACAATATCCCATTACTTCTAAGGCTATTTCTCCCACTGCTGTCTCTAAAATTATGAACTATCTCAATTACAGAAGCAAGATGCTGTTATTTAGGTTTAAGTAAAGGCTATCTGAGCACTCAGATCTCACACATAAAATTTGTCAGCCTCATCTTACGTAGAATGCTCAATACTTCTTAGTAAAAGTTACCACCTGCTCTAAACACTAATGCAGTCTGTAGACATAGAAATGTAGGATACACAATCAGGAAATCAGTAGCAAAACTAATTTACAGATAAATCACTGTGGTCTCTTCTTTCTTCTTCAGTTCCCATATTTTCAGAAAGAGACATTGAGATAAAGTAAGATAGAGCGAGAGGTAGGGAGAGACAGATTTACAGGGGAAGAGATTGTTAAGCACTATTCTAAATGTTGAGTTACTATCATTCCAGAAATATGAGCATAGTTCATATCTCTTAACCTCTAAGTGCAAGAAATCTGGACCAAGGCAGAAATAATGGGGGGGGGGGGCAAAGGCCCTAAAATAGAGACAGTTTTTAAATATTGCTCCTATAAACATTGAAAGTTGCTAAAATTGCAAGTTTTAAATTATGTATTTTCTGAAGGATTTGAACCCTGAAACTCAAACGTATGTCACTATTTAGTATTATCTAGTGACTTCAATCCTCAATGATTTGTCAGAAAACCATACATTTTATGAGGAACAGAACAAAAATATGAGGCAAAAATCTTTACATCTGCAAAAATCTGGACAACTGAAGCCCTGCCCTGATGTCACTAGTCTTGTCCTGTTTTCAAAAAGATACTCAGAATTCTAGACTAATATTCAGCACACATTTCTTATTCAAATAAATATGCTAATAATTGTATGACACTAAGAAAGTGTTTTAACTCTTAGTTAACCACATTCCAACCCTGGGAAACAGTATGAGCACATACAGCCTTAAGCATTGCTTTTTTCTTCTTAATTTTTATTATTTTAAAGAATGTATTTGAGTAAAGCTACATTATAAAGTACATACTGAAATAATGGATCAGTTATTTCTCAGTAGGAGAAGCTTGGTTCAATTCATCATTTCCTTTATACAAAGGATTCAGCTATCTTTTCTGTTCTACAAGTGTAAATGTATAGAGGTGCTCCAAATCCAGTGTACTGCACAAATGGCACACAATAAAAAAAAAATAACAAAAAGAAAGATAATGAATAGTAGTCAGCTCTCCAGACAGCATTTCAGGCATGCGAAGGGCATAGAAGGAGTTGTCTACAGTGATTTGATGTGTGGAAACCAATATGTGCAAGAAAATGGCTGCCCATGGCCTGTTGATATGAGCATGCTCAAATGGCACAGCAAGCAGTGGTATACTGTACATCTCCATGGACGTGGGGTGCATAGAAAGAGTGGGGCAGGAGAAGGGATATGGTACTCATCATGATAATAGAAATGTGGGGGGGTACGCTAGTTTATAACTGGGACCATCCTTCTGCCTGCTTTACTAGTGTGACCATGGACTTCACATGGTTAGGATTAGGATGTGCCTACATAAAAAACAATCCAGGGAAACAAAGCATTCTTTTAGCTTTTAATCCAACAGTAAATGATGAACCAACTTCAATAACGGTAATGTAAACCAGCTTAAGCAGTAGCAATTAAATGTAAAAAATCTCATGCACGTTTTTCGTCACAGTGAAACTGTAACTTCATCAGATAAGGCATGCCTAGACCCCTTTCTGTTTATACAAATGAGTCTCCCACTTAATCCTTTCTAACCTATAGGGTTTAAGAAAACAATTCAAATGTCATTCACAATTGTCTTGCTAAAAGCTTCCATTGATTTGTGAACATATTTTCTACGTTTAATTGCTACTGCTTAAGCTGGTTTACATTTGCCTTTATTGAAGTTGGTTCATCATTTACTGTTGGATTAAAAGCTGAAATAATGCTTTGTTTCCCTGGATGGATTTTTATGTGGGTTTGGTGTTTGTTTAAACCATTGTTTGCTATTAGTTTTGAGTATTAGGATGTGCCTGCTACTGCTATCAGGTGATAGCCTACAATAAGAATCATCTATTTTTGAAAACTTAGGCATATATAGTAAGGAATCCTTAGCGGATCTTCAATCAAGACAGAGTATCTTCAGGAAACAGTCATGCCCATTTCACCTATCAAACTAGATAATCTTTTAGATGTTATAGGTCAGGTACTGACTGTACGCACAACTATTCTACACTGTGACCCCCTACATATGTCATGTCTTCTATGTAAGACCTAACATTTCAGATATGGTCCATCAGTTTCTATCTTCCTGTGGATTAGGGGATTGCAAAGTTGAGGATTATTTCAGATTTGGGTGTTCATAGCAGCAGTGGAAGTGGTAGAAGTAGTACTAGTAGTAGCAGTAGTACTAGTAGTACTAGTAGTAGTAGTAGTACTAGTAGTACTAGTAGCAGTAGTAGTAGTAGTAGTAGCCATACCTTTCAGGTCTACCTCATTACAAGGCATGTTACAAAAAGACCATGCTCCTCACAGTTCCACACTCAAAGAGAGTGGCATACATACATAGTCCAAATTAGCTTCTTCAACAAAGGACAACCACAAGGCATTCTATAGTTAAGTCCATAACCAAAATGAAAAGGGCCAGATTTGTGCCAAACTAGTAGTTAATGATACCATACATACTGAGCCTGTGGACATAGCTAACCTGTTGGCTGACAGGTTCTGTGAAAACATCACTCCTCTGACCTCACCACACATACTCTATGATTTCCCTACCACATGTCCCCCTACCTTGTATCTCTAAAGGTGGGAGGGTGGCCTAATGGTTAAGGTGTTTGCCTTACAAACACAAGGTGCAGGGTTTGAATCTCACAAGGGATAATTGGCTAGGCTTAAAATGGCTTGCAAGAGCAGTTAGCCAAGTACTAACCTATGAACCTATAAAGAGCAGGTCATAAATACCCTCTCTAAGGCCAAAACACAGCATCTATGGGACCTGATAACATTCAAGACTGTGTCCCTACATGGGCTCCAACATGAATTAGCAAAACCATTGGGTACTCTTTTCAATCATAGTCTAAGCAATGGCTTCTTACCAGCTGAATCGAGTCACCATTATCCCTTTGCACAAAGGTGGTGCTTCCACTGCTCCTGGGAACTACAGACCTATTAGCTTGATTATCTTTATCTGCAAGGCCACGGAATGAATCATCATGGACGTTATAAACAAAGATATAGGTAATCTTTAAACACTTGAACCTACTGAGTTTGGCTTTGTCAAAGAGAGATCATGGCTGTTATACCTGGTGGACTTCTTCAAGACAGTCACCAAGGCCCTGGATAAAGCGACATCTGTGCATACAGCCTACCTGGACTTACCAATGTGTTTGACACTATCCCCCACTCAGACATCATTGACCAACTCACCAAACTAGGCATCAACTCTCATATCTTTAGATGAATCGCTAACTGGTTCACTGATAGAACTCACATAGTCAAAATAGGGGAATCTACCTCCAACAGCAAACCTGTAACCAGTGGTGTTCCACAGGGATCAGTCCTGGGACCCCTACCATTTAGAATCTATTTCTCTGAAGTACAAGAAAAACTAAAGGTCTGTGGCTGACAAAGTTTGCTGATGACTGCAAACTGGGAGTGGACATAGAATCTCTAAATGATGTCAACATCCTACAGGAGCATCTTACACACACAGATGATTGGTACCAAAGTCATAGCTTTAAACTTAATGCAAAAAAAGTATTATCATTCCTTTAGGTAAAAGCGATGTTCCTGCTAACTGCTACATCGATAGCAACACCTTAAGTACACACTCAGTGGTGAGAGACCTGGGCACACAGGTTGACATCAACCTTACCTTTGACCACATTGTCTCCACAGTGGTAAGAAGGGCATTCTATATTGCTCATCTCATATGTAAGGGCATTGCCTCCAGAAAAAATAAAGTTATAACCTCCCTGTACTCTTCCCTCATCAGGACAATAATTGAGTGCAACATTCCTTTTGGTATGTACCTTTCCTGACACCTGGAGCAGTTTGGAGACACCACAAAGGTTCCTCACAAGGAAAATTTAACGTCTTCAGTATCAGTCCTATGTGAATCATCTGAAATCACTGTCACTTTATTCTTTTTCATATCATACAGACTACTCAGAGGTGCTCCCTGCCTTGCATATAAGGCAATCTTTGACCCTGCTTCATTGGAAATGCTGTGTATCCATAAGTCAAAAGGTACACGGGTTACTCACTCTAACAACCTTACCCTGGTATGTGACATTAATAAAGCCTGCTGGAGGGATAGATTTATCTCCCAGATGTTACCATTCCTTTGGAAGTGACTCCTACTTCATGTCAAGCAGAGTACCTCTTTGGCCCTCTTCAAACACAATCTGGACGGTTGGATGGGTGACCGTAAATTCACCCCACAGGTTCCAGCTGTGATTCTCTTGGACAGAGGCAATAGGTGCTGATCGTGGAAATAAGGGTAAGAATTTGACTAGGCTTGTAAGGGCCCTAGGGCCATTAGCCTAGCAACTTCCTATGATCCTATTCAGTGTTTGGAATTTTTTTAAGTGATATCCATGATAATTAAAATGAATCATTAATTCATGGAAAAGATGTTTGATAAATATAAAAGTACACATTTCAACTGTCCTGTAATTTTCCTAGATGAGCTTGTAAACAGGCTGTTAGTAAGTGTTCCACATTTTGCCCATTTGCTCCACATTGTGAGAGTCAGTGCTCCACATTCTGTAAATGGAAGGTTGAGAGCTATGGCAGTAACAGTAGTAGTTATGGTACTATTAGTAGTAATAGTAATAATATTAGCAGCAGCACCAGTAGTACCGGTAGTCATACTAGCAGTGGTAGTAACAGGAGTAATACTAATAGCAAAAGCATTAGTAGTAGCAGTACTAGTAATACTAGTGGTAGTCATACTATCAGAAGTAGAAATAGTAGTAATAACAAGAGTAGTAAAATCAGTAGTAACAACAATAGCAGTAATAACAGTAGTAATAGTAGTAAAGAATACTTCTAGTAGTAGTAGTCATTGTCGTAGTAGTAGTAGTCTTAGCAGTAGTTGCAGTGGCAGCTGGGTAGTAATTGCAGTAGCAGTAATAATAGTAGTAAGATCAGTTGCAATAGCAATAGTAGTGGAAGTAGTACTGATCTTACTACTAGTAATTGCAGTATCAGTAATAATAGTAGTAAGATCAGTAGCAATAGTAGTGGAAGTAGTACTGATCTTACTACTAGTAATTGGAGTAGCAGTAATAGTAGTAGTAAGATCAGTAGCAATAGCAATAGTAGTGGAAGTAGTACTGATCTTACTACTAGTAATTGCAGTATCAGTAATAGTAGTAAGATCAGTAGCAATAGCAATAGTAGTGGAAGTAGTACTGAGCTTGCTACTAGTAATTGCAGTATCAGTAATAATAGTAGTAAGATCAGTAGCAATAGTAGTGGAAGTAGTACTGATCTTACTAATAGTAATTGGAGTAGCAGTAATAGTAGTAGTAAGATCAGTAGCAATAGCAATAGTAGTGGAAGTAGTACTGATCTTACTACTAGTAATTGCAGTATCAGTAATAGTAGTAAGATCAGTAGCAATAGCAATAGTAGTGGAAGTAGTACTGATCTTGCTACTAGTAATTGCAGTATCAGTAATAATAGTAGTAAGATCAGTAGCAATAGTAGTGGAAGTAGTACTGATCTTACTAATAGTAATTGGAGTAGCAGTAATAGTAGTAGTAAGATCAGTAGCAAAAGCAATAGTAGTAGAAGTAGTACTGATCTTGGTAATAGTAATTGCAGTAACAGCAATAGTAGTAGTAAGATCAGTAGCCACAGCAATAGTAGTGGAAGTAGTACTGATCTTACTACTAGTAATTGCAGTAGCAGTAATAGTAGTAAGATCAGTAGCAACAGCAATAGTAGTGGAAGTAGTACTGATGCCAATAGCTGTTCTGTTTATGAGGGTTTTTGGGAATCCTTATATTAATACACACAAAAAGGAAAACAGAAGATATGTTTTAGAATTGCTTATGTTCTGACTTGGCTTGCAGTTTCATGGTAGCACCTTAGCCTGACTGTAGACTGTTTTGGAGTCTAGTCCTTCGTCTAAATTTCTGGAGTTATAACATGAAACTGTTGGTCACCCAAGGAAATATTGCATAATTGTGTCAGCAACTGCTTTACAAATGGACCATTATTCCACTCCCTAAAGTCTTTCTGCTGAACTATAAAAAGTAAAACCGATGAGAGTTTTAATGTTTCTGTTTACCAAAAGCATACCCGGTTATGCCAGTTAATATATAGAGAAATGTATTAGCAGAGGTGGGATCCTTTTAATTAGTGGTGTTCAGTGGCTGTCATAAGAAAGCATGCATCCTGTCTTTGAAGGTTTTACCTTGCAGGGACACCAAATTGTTTCATGGCTTGGATATACGGATCTGACATCTTTATCAAGAAAACAAAATGCAGCCCTAGCAATGCAGAGCAGTGATGGAAGGATTGCAGTCCCATGTATGGGAATACCTGTTGGAGACAGTGAACGTAAGCTCTGACAGGATGGGCTCAATGCATATCACCTGGTGAGGTCATCAATACACTGCAGGTGCTGCATGACCTGTGGTTAGCTAAACTCGATACAAAGGCAGCAGTTAGCACATAGTCCATACATGCCAGGAGTGGCACCTGCTGCAGATGTGGCTTAATAACAAATACTGTTATAATAAAGCCACATGCATGGGTTGTGCAGTGGACTGTCATGCCATACTGTACTGGATACAACAGGCCTCTGACTTGTCATGGAAAGCAATACATTATATGAATGACTTTCTAACCAGATGTGAAGATGAAGACAGTGACTCAAGAAGCCAGTCATCTCCTTCGAGCATAAGTGTCAAGAAATAGGGGTATAACGGTGTGGTCTAGCCAAGTTATTTTCCTTCCTAGGTCTAGAAACCAACAAAACAACTCATGATTTTAAACTAAGCACTGACAAGCTTAAGTCTCTGAATGAAAAAATATGATTGCAGATAAGAAGGAAGAAGTGAAGAGTCGGGGACGTCTTTCATTGTAGTGCTTGGAACGTGATGATTATGCTCCCATATTTAGGAAAAGACAAATCCGTCAAGCTGTACTATAGAGCATGACTTGACATTAACAAATGTTTATCACACCCTTCTTAACTTGCTATGGACGGGTCTCATGCTAGATACACAAATCTACCAATACTGACCAGAAAGACAGTGGCAGAATAAAAAAATAAAAAAAAAACAGATTTGTTTCTGCCTGTCATCCTTACTGGTAAAATGTCCCTGACTTCCTGTTATAAACTTAAAAAGTAGCTAGAGTAAAAGGGCGTGTGTTCACCTCCATTTTCTTGAGAATACAATGTCTGAAACATTAGTATATGTTATTATTTAGTGACTTCAGTCATCAGAGATTTGTCTGAAAACCAAAGAATTTATGAGGAACCGACTGAACATACGAGGGAAAAAGCTGGACATTCTGTGAAAATATGTAGAATTGAGAAGCATGACAACATGAGTGTAAACACAAGAGACCGTGTTACACTTTTTCTGTCAGTACTTGCTAAGTAAATACTGGTCTGAAAGCTGCCAAAATGTTTAGCTCTTTTTTTTTTAAATGTGTAACTAGTAGTATAAGAAGTTAAGGATCTGTGGGCTGCGAAGAATTAAGATTGGGTATCCGATCATAATTTTTAATTGCATGTTCATGACATGAATGCCAAGAAATTCCCTTGGAGAGTGACCCAATCATAATCCTCTAGGTTATGAGTTCTCAGCTTTGTTTACAGGGCAATTGATCATAGCTGGTTGTTAATGTGGCCTTTAGCTGGCTTGCTAAAGAGAAAATGGGTGAAATAGCAAAAGGTCTAATCTCAAGACAGGTGAGGGAGGATTTGTCACTCTGTGGGAATGCTTAAGAAATATGTGGTCTCCTTTTGATGACAAGCCTGGGTGGAGAACAAAGGTGTTGATTTTTACACAGATGCATCAGGAGATACAGGTATGGGTAGTTATCTAAGAGGGAATTGTATGTTTTTTGGCCTCTGTCCAAACCACTGAGTGCAAGCTGAGATACACTGGGCATAACTTGTTTCTAGAACTTTTATCCAGTTGCATGGCTACAATGGCTACTAAGCTGCTGAGAGTGGGGCAAACCAATATGAAGACAGTGTTTTATTCAAACAATCAGCTGATTGTTTTTATTGTTAATATGAATGTCTGAAGATCAGGTAGGGTGCAGGCTATAGTTTCTCACTTGACTCTTCAGGCAGATAAGGTTGAAGCAACAATTCCACAAGACGTATGAGAGATTGGAAAGTACATGAAGAATGAGCAATAGGAATTTCAGGTTCCAGGTAAGAAAACACTAATGAAGCTTCCAGTGTTTTAGTGCCTTAACAGGCTCATTACCAGAGCAGTGTGGCTGTCTTTTGGGCTGATCTTAAGACATTTGGCATTTAGATGACAAGAAAGGGATGAGGTCAGAATGGTTATAGAATACTTGGCAGTACTTTGGTTAACCTTTAAAGTGCAGGGACACACAGTGTCACTTTCCTAATAGTGGGGTAGCATTATGCTCCTGGGGTTATCTTAGCGAGGTAGCAAGAGAATGCTACTACTCAAAAATTTTAGTGGAAAAAGAGTTGGGCACTCTAACTATGCTGAAGGAGCCAACAAGTTCCTTGGTATCTATATCTAAGTGTCAAATGATCAAAACTGATAGGTGATAGGCAAGTCTGGTGTAACGGCCAAATTATTAGGTAATTAGTAGATGTACTAAACTGATGTTAGATCAGAAGCTTGGATAACTTTGCCTCATTGTTACATGTAGTTTTGTAACCACTGGTAATGCCTAAATTTAAACTGCTCGATCTAGTAACATATTACTGTATTAATAATGACTGACTGCACTGAACATTTGACTCACACTTTCATATAAAGCTCTGCTCAAAAGACAAAAACTGTCTTTCTCATTTGCAGTTAGGTTTCCACAAGCATTGGTTCTGCTTCTTAATCTTTGTAATAAATTTGAACTTGGCAGCTATATTTAATTTCACTATAAGTTTATTTCTCATCTGTTTTTTATTCTGTTTTATTTTTTGCCTGTTTACTGCTCTATTAGATGTTGTTGCGACTTTGCTTGTTGCATAAACCATATAATCTTGAAAAGTTGATTTTATATTAACTGTTCTTGCAACATTCTGTGATCTTTTTATGATGAAGAGCTGTTGTGCTTTTCTTAATTCTGATGTTGTGCAACAAAAAAATTAAGGCAAGGTTGTCTGTCTGGATTTTTTATGAGAAATGGGTACCTCATGAGAAAAGAGAGAGCATGCAGGGTCTACAGAGACAAAACACAGAGGAAAACAGGCAGACAATGTAATACCTCATCTCTTTATCTGCTGACAACTTCTGTATTTCAAAGTTCATAAAGATGGCACTTTAAGCTGAAGGCATATTTCATTACAGGCATACAGTACTAATGAAATGTGACAGGATGCTGTCATAATGTACCTGCATAGTACATTAAATCACGTTGGAAAGGTATGCATTAAAAACATGAAACAAACAACAGCTCTACACACTGTCATATGTGTTATGTTATAAGAAATACCATGACTTCATTCAGATTGCCACCATCCTTGAAATGCCAGCAAGTGAGGTGACAAATGTTAGCTGGAAGTCCTTTATTCATCTTACAGGGAATGTCACATAAGAGCTACATTATGCATTGTGACAGACCCACAGCCCTTCAGGGGCCAGAGTCATCCTCCATAAAATTAATTTCACGACTCATCCATTATGTGAATAAGATGCAAAATCAGCTCATGTTTCATAAAGGGATCAGCACATTTTTTAGTCCTGAATGGCTGTTCTGCCATCTCCTTGATATGGACACTTGTATGTGGATATGTATATAAACATACACTCACACTATATATATATATATATATATATATATATATATATATACACATATATTTATGCAGACACACACATACACTTCTGTGTATATATATATATATATATATATATATATATAAAATATACATACATATATATATATATATATATATATATATATATATAAAACACACACACACAGAGATACATACACACATGAACACACACACACCCTCACACAGACAGACTCGAAAATAATCACACAAAATGTAAACAAAGCTTGAAGCAATCATTTGTTGGCTCATAGTATAGTATCATATTTCAAAACATAAAACATAAAATTTATGATGACATGTCTGAATACAGTAGGCAAAGAATTACTATTTCTGACAAAATAGCATTAGCTATCACACTGCACTTTTTTACGAAAGACATCAGAACTATGAAATGGGTGCATGTCATCAGAACAATTTTTTTTTAAGAGCGGTGATATTTATTGTGGTGGCTTATACTCACTCACCCAGCAAACATCATTTGAGAACTTGTGCATTCCATTCTTTTACTCTATAAATATGCAAATATGAACAAGGAAAGCACGTGAAACAATAATGTAATTTTGTATACTTGCAGGGAAATGGGTCTATATCACAAAATCGAAAAGACCGGAGATCGAACAGTATTTGCATCGAAAATGCCAGTTATCAAAGTCACACACTCCCCGCTAATTATATATACCAAATCCGAGATTGCACTACAGTGAGGAAAGGGCAAAGTTTCTGATCTTCACTATACCCTGATCTCACAATAAACACCTCAATTAATGGCATTTTGATTTGGTGATATAGACTCCTGGGAAATATATCTGTTTTGATCACCACATGTATTGACTTTATTGACGCAATGCATATTTTACTCCGACCAAACATTAATAATAATAATGACAATAATAATAATAATAATACCCATTTGTCAACCAGGTAGGCCCACTGCACACACACTCCCTTTTCATGGTTACCCGGGTGTAACATCTAATGACTTATTCAAGGTTACACACAAACCTCTCAACTGTACAGATTTTTGCCGAATGTCCAGAGTTCTGCCTCATATTTTTGGTCGTTTTTTTCATAAAATTGTGGTTTTCTGGCAAATTACTGGCAAATCATTAAAGACTGCACTTAGAATATAATGACAAGACATCTGCGTTTCAGACTTCATACACTTCAGAAAATTCATGCTAATGCAAAACCTGTTCTTTCAACTTTCTAAGTTTGTAAGAGCAATATTTAAACATTGTCCCTATTTTTGGACCTTTGTCCCACCTTTATTTATGACTTTGTCCAGATTTCTTGCTCTAAGTGGTTGAGAAGTATGGTTACACAGCAGACAAAGACTGAGGTAAGCAAACCCTGTACCACAGGAACTTAAGCTCAAGGCCTTAACCCCCTGCATCAACTGCTAAACTGCATATGTGTCAAAAAAAATATAAGTTGGTATGCAATGTTCTGCAATAATACCAATGGTAGCCATTTATAAGAATGTCTTTCACTTCACTATATTAGTATCAGCTAAAAGAAGAAGAAACAGTAAAATGATAAAAATACAAAACAAAAGAACTGTGCTAGCAGCAGAAGTAAAAGTAGAACTGGTTAATGTGTAAGACAGAGTAAAATGTAACAGTTCAGTACAAAGTGTTGTAAGATCTGTGACATACAGGCATGAAAGCTTGAGTATGACATTAGCAGTCCGTGCATTGCAGGATCTGGGCAGAGTGGCAAGGGAATGATTAAACATCAACCACTTGCCTCAGTCTTGGGAGCAGCTTGTGAAACCAAGGGGAGTGACAGGAGTGCCAATGCATGTGTAATATCAATTGTCATGTACAGACTGGTACCAGAACCAAGGGTTTCTCCAGTGTAATAAGGCTCACTAACTGGGCAGGGGATCTGAAAAGCATCACTGTAAAGTCAAGACTTCTCCATCTCTAGCCTATTTCATGTCAAACTGACTAGAACTGTGTATAATACTAGGAAATAGGGACTAATTAATGAAAACAAACAGTACTAATGACACTACAGGCCCTTTCTCACCTTCTTACATTCAAGCTTCTTCATTATAATGATCTTAAAAAGTAATGAAATGAAAAAGTCATGTACAGTTATGCTTTGATGTAGTTTAATTCTCTGGTGGGTATCACTAAAGGATGAACATTTTGGAAGTATCAAAGTGGGCTTCACTCACTCCTCTCTTCAATTTGCCTTTGGCTGACAACTATTACCAATTAAAAATTTAAATTTATGATGGACTGTAACGTCGCATGTGGGATCAAAAAGAAAAATATACCCTTGCTATACGGAATGTGTTTTTAATAGTCCACAAGTAAGAATCTTCTTTCAGGACCCTTATTACAATGGTGTGTGTGTGTGTGTGTGTGTGTGTGTGTGTGTGTGTGTGTGTGTGTGTGTGTGTGTGTGTGTGTGTGTGTGTGTGTGTCTCTACATATATATATATATATATATATATATATATATATATATGTATATATGTGTGTATGTATATACATATATATATATATATATATATGTAGATATGTGTGTGTGTGTGTGTGTGTGTATATATATATATATATATATATATATATATATATCTGTATGTATAAACGTATCTCTATCTCTCTCTCTCTCTGTATATATATATATATATATATATATATATATATATATATATATATATATATATATATATACAAACGCTCACAAACACACACACATATTTATATAGATATATACATTTATATACATATATTGTGTATATACACATACACATATATCTATCTATATATATATATATATATATATATATATATATATATATATATATATATATATATATATATATATAAATGTGTGTGTGTGTGTGTGTGTGTGTGTGATGTTGAGAACAGTAAGCAAAAAGCTGTTACAAAAGAAATTAAGAGTGTGTATGTGTCAACACAGTCCATGCCTTAAGTACACGAGTCTCCTTGTGGATATAACTTCTTAGCTGTCTTTTACTAAATTCTAAAAATAGTCTGAGGTATCTACAAAAATGTTTCCCTTATAAATGTAATCTTTTACCAAAGGATACAGGCTACAGAGATAATTATTCTTTGATGTAATTAATTTCCTGCACATCAGCAATTTTTCTCCCCACTACAAGGTGATTTCATTCAAAATTGTGCTGAGGAACACAGGAGGTTCTGAAATGGCAGATGGGCAAGGGTATTAGTTTGAGACTTGTACTCACAATCTGAAAATCCCCTAACCTTGACATGTTCTATTATGTTATCTTTATATGCATATTATATATATATATATATATATATATATATATATATATATATATATATATATATATATATATATATATATATATAGATATATATATATTACTGTTTTCTGTGGGCAGAAGTAAAGGTGTCGCTCAGTTAAAACAACCAATGGCAATTCTTCATAAAATCTCCTTGCTTATGACAGTACTATGGTCTGAAATACACTGCAGTCCCCTTCTCTTTGACTCAGCTTGAACATCTCATCAACATAGATTACCAAGCACAGTGTAATCAAACTCATGTTGTGGGCCTTTACAAGCTGCAGGTTTCTATCAGGCTTTAACAAGGGAAGTCTGGAAACAGACTACTTTGTCCTGTTCTCCACTTCCTCTTAAAGACTAAATGATTGCTATAGCTAAGTTTGAAGGATGGGGCTTGGCTCCTGTGAAAGGCCTCGCTATCACTCAGGTATCAGTGGCTGGCACAAACCCAGACAAGGTGGGGCAAACCAGGTCTTTCAAAGACAAGAAGCGAATGTAAGGCAAACATTGTTTGACTGAAACTTGTGAAACATGCAAGTCCTTGCTTCCTCCGGGAAGAGAAGAATGGCCGTAAGATAAATTCCTGGAAAAGGGAGGCGAGGTGGTTGATGCTTCACCAAACCTTAACAAATGAGTACCAAAGCAAAAAGAATTACTTCATTTGATTGGAATGCATGTAAGTGGGTGGTAAGCATGTACACCCCACTTAATGGTCTTGATGGTCAAGGAATCTGAATTAAAAAATGGTGCCTTGGTGGGAAGCCTCATTTGCCTAGTGGCTGGTAAAAGAGCTACAATGTTCGAACTAGATTTTGATGATATACTTAGTGAAGTAAAAGATGCCCTCCCCTTATGAGTTTGTTCATGCATGTGTAGTGCTTTCATACAGAAAGGAATTGGATCAGAAGCCGCTGCTTCAACTAACTGGTACATTAAAAGTGATTTATTCCAAATTTTAATAAATGTAGGGTTAAATATGAGGGGACTTGACATGGAAGGCCTGATACACTGGATAGGAATCAGTAAAAGAGTCTGATGACCATTTTATTGTAAATATGCATAAACAATTGTCATTTATGTTAACTATGTGTCTGAACTGCAAATATGTATGCATGCTGATGGTTGTTACTAGCCCCTATATAATACTGGATGTAGATATGTATATAATCACATGTGTTTGTAAATAAACTCTGATTATAAGGTAGCCTTGTGTAGTTAATACTACAAAAATATACATCAGTTCAACGAAACTGCACATAAAATATTTCACTTTTAAATGTATCTTAGAAAGAAAAGCCCAAAATCAGAGCTTGACCTAGGCACCAGGGGTTCCACAGATCCATTCAGAAGAATGTTCACCTGCATCTTCTAAACATCGTGATCACCTGTTAAGGGGGAAATTACACCATTTACAGTTATCACACTGACTATCCACAACCACAGTTTTAGTCAGTGACTAAATATGTAAAATCATAGCAGACACTGATGAATCTCGATTTGCAATCACTATCATATTCAGTTGCTATCAGTGTGAGTAAGCACACTTTTGCTAACAAAATGACCTAGGGACCAGGTTTTCCTGAAATATATATATATATATATATATATATATATATATATATATATATATATATATATATATATATATGTCACTTCTTCTCCTTGTTCATACAACCTGCAACATACTTGAAAGTAACTCCTGTCAGGTACTCCGACATATATTGCTGCTACTAAAAGGATTGAAGATTTTAGTTCACTTTTGCAACTAGTGATATCAAAGGTTAGTAGCAGTGATTTTCTGGTTGGTAAAATATGTAAGAATTTAAAATAACTACAGGACAAAATAATCTTTATCTGGACATGTGTTACTATATACTGATGTTGTCATGAGAAATTAGGTAATGTCTCTCTCTGTCCAGCAGGAAACTAAATGTAATTTCCATGATTCCAATTAATATCACTAGAAACAAGAGCATTGGCTGTCTTATTCCCACACCCCCATGTATGTAGAATAAAGTCTGGTCAGCATCTTCCTTTGTTTCATCCAGTGGCAAGGGAACCAAAGAAAACCAAACAGATCAATCCATGCTACTCTAGCTAGTTAATGTGCTCAGGAATGTGAATAAGTAACCCACAGTTTGGTGACCCTCAGAGTGCAAGACAAACAGTCAACAATGGCCAAAGATAAACAGCAGACAGGACTGGCATTCCTTCATAAGGCAGGCTAGGTTAAAGCCGCAGCATTTTTGTGTAGCAAGTTCATCAATAAAAATGAACTCTAAGGGGTTAGCGTCAATATTTTTCAGTTTTATACTATTTTATATTTTAGTATACAGCTATCATCATCAAAATTATTCAACACTGATCGATATTTGTAGTTTGGTGTCAGTCAGTTACATCTCACATACATCAGGAGTGCTCTAAGACTGCATAGTAAATTGCTTAGTCTTTTTCACACGACATATAGATTTACATTCCGCGGTAGTGGTGCTGCGGTAGCGTTGTCACCTCAAAGCAAGACGTTGTCCCGTTCGATTCTCAGCTAGAGCATCTTCTGTGTGGAGGCATGCGTGAATGGGCGTGCCTTCGTTGAAGGTTATGCATCAGGGCTGGTAACTCAGCACGTAAAAATCCACTACCAAACATTAGCAGACCTAAGTTTCACTGTAGCGACCTCTAACCGGGATAAGCCGAAAGACATAACAACCACATTTGAAAGTGAAAAGCAATAAAATACTGTCCCTAAAAATGTTCTCACAGGTGTCCTTTGAGGTGGATGCCTCTTTAACTATGGCATTCCATTTCTCTTATTAGCGTATGAAAAAAAAAAACAGTTTGCTTATCAATCTAGAGTAAAGCACACTCTCATCTGCTGTCGACTTTGTGTATACAAGATCATCTCTCAATATATTTCTGTGTGTACTGCTAAATACCTCATTTCCTGCTCCACACAAAATACATTTTTGGACTCACTTCTCATTAATGCTATTAGAAGCTTCTGTTTCTTTGCTCATTTATGTATTTTCACTTTTCACTCTTCTAACTTTTTTCTCTTTCTCTTTATATTCTGTTTTCCTTACTTTTTACAAATTAATGCCACTGGGAAACCTTTGTGTCTGTGGTTATGTACATGCACTCTTCTGTCTTCTTCATCTTTACATTCTGTTCTCAACCATCCACTTCTGTTACTCAATTCAAAACAACAAAAATAAAAAAAAAATCTGTCGTTCTGTTTACTGTTGCATTACCTTTGTCCATTCTTGCTCCAGTTAACCCACATAGCTTATTAATCATAGCTCATTGCTCTCCCTAAGTATATTTAATTTATTTATGTATTTAATTCATTTGCTAACTGTGAAAGCCCACTAAGTGCAAGTATTGTTTTCGTAGCTAATCAGAGAGAGATCTGATATGATCAACTTGCTTATTAAAGGTTACAAATCTATAACTAGAAGACAAATGTAATTAGTAATTCATAGACTTAACTATTTCTGTAAGACTCGAGCCCACCTTCCAGCATTTACTTAAAATCGGACAATGTAAAACTGGCAATAGCGGTATTGCATGCATTTTCTACTGTACAATACACTGATTGCTTATTTTTCTTTAAATCCATGTTTCTGAGTCTAGCTATGTACATGAATGAAACGGCGCAAGAGGTCATTTTTATAAATATGCATACTAAATCTGAATGTGTTAAAATCAGCACAGCATTACATATTAAAATAAGGGTCATACACTTTTACAAACAGTGCTACAAACAACATAGTGCCAAGACACGAGTCAGAGATAATGCATGCTTTAGTGTGAATATTAAATCACTTTAGAAAGCTGACAGCTCTGACAGCAGGTATCTATTCAGAAGGCAAAACAAGCTAATCGCTATGATTATAATGTACCCACAAGAACAACAATGTAGGAACAAACTTTTTTTTAAATAAAATAATGAATTGATTTGTGCAAGACCTTCTTTGTAAATATCATTTAAGAAACAGAAAGGAAATGCTTTGTTTGACTGAAACTGGATATATCTTTGCTTATTAAAGCACAAACGCAGACTAATAAAATTATAAAAATTATAGTTAAATAATGAACAAATAATGACCCAGTATATAGTCTTTTAAAATTTTGAACTAAACATGGCCAGTGACCTTTTGACTGACCTTTTATAATCAGTAGTTAACATAATCTCACAACCCTGTATCATTTTAATATATCCTATCCACTATGTGCCGAGCACAAAAATATTTACTTAAACGTATACTGCACTCCTTGGTATTAAAAGAAAATATAGAAGTCATTACCATGACTGGACCACTTAATATATGTAAATTACATTCTATCATGCTGAAGATTATATTACCCTTGAATCAATAATGTTTTTATGTTAACTCCCCCAAATCAGCTTATGTTGATGGCAGAATTACACCCATCTCATGGCCTCTCATTCTGCAAATGCTCCTCATTTAATATATTTTTTACTGAATTATTTATTGTTTTAATCCCTATGAACATGCATAGAATAGATGTTTTTCAAAATTCCCTAGCCTCAGTGCCTAATCTTGCCAGCTGAGCTCTGTCTGCATTATTACAGCTCTTCTTTGTTTCCTAATCCTCCAAGGTTAATATCCTTTATCTTGTACACCTGCAAAAATGTTGCTATCCTCAGGTCAACTAAAGAAATGCCACCAGAAAATAGTTTACTACAATTTGTATGTTATGTAAAGTTTGCAGACAAATTTAGAGAATGAATATGCATAGAGCTCTATAACTACAAGAGGTTTTTCAAGATTTGCTAATCCTTTAATCTCTAGACAATTTTTTTCATAAAAGATTTACATGCAATATGGGATCAAAAAACTGAATGAGAAAGCTTAAAATGCAATTCCATTCACCTGATCATTAGACTTAGGCCGGGTATTTAAAATGGACTTGAGTCAATGCTCAGCTTTTATTATAAAGTAATATTTTCTGCTTCATTAAACATCTGATTCCTGTGCTAATGAACTCTAACCTTTCTTGACTCAATAAATGCAACATTTTGTGGCTTCTTTCCAACAAAAAATGCCTTTGTAGATGTTTTGGACCTTACCTGGTCAGTGTGCTAATTTATACTATATATTATACAAATATATCTACATTATATTATATTGTCTGCTGAGTATGCACACACACACACACACGCACACACACACACACACACACACACACACACACACACACACACACACACACAGACACATGTATATTATGTGCGTGTGTGTGTGTATACTCAGCATACAATATAATATACATATATCCATATATATGTATAATATACAATACACATTAGCATATGTATAAATATATATATATATATATATATATATATATATATATATATTTACATTTCATTTAGATATATTTGCCAAAGCGTTTTCATTACTTCTTTCATGCCACAAATACTTTATCACCTTATTCTGAACTATTCTACCCTGAAGTCTTGATACAAATAAGAGGCTGATAAAGTAAAATATTCTGGTTTAATTGCTAACAAATATTTTTAAAGTTTAAAACTCTCAATAAATTTTGCTCTTGAGAGAAGAGGAATTTGCAATGATTTGAGCTAATATTTTCTGGATGTGAGACTGCTTTGAGAGCTTCTATTGTTTTTTGTTGCCTTTGTCTAGAAATAACTTCTGTTGCATTGTGCATCTGTGCCCTTGTTTGAAAGGAGTCGCATGATGTTGCACACCACACAGCAGTGCAATAGTCCATGTGGCATAATAACCAATGGAAACCTTACTAAAATTCCCTTCCCAGTGACCTAAACCAGTGTACTTTGTTATCCTTTCCATACCCAGTGCACTACTTTACCTCTTTACACACTGCTCAAATAACATTTTCCTTCCTCACAGTTCTGTTCAACAAATGTGTTATCATTCTCCCATTACTACATGCTCTGAAATATTTCCTTTTTTACATCAGTTTTCATCTGTGTTACTTCTGCAACTGCAGTGCTCAAAACATATAACACCCCAGCTTACATTTCTTTTACACTTCTGCATTCATAAACTGAAGTTGTATTACAGTGTTACTTTTTTATATTGCTACACCAATGTTTTTTTCTCTTACAGACCTTCATAGGAAATAGTGGCATCCATATATCCATTGCTCAGCCACTACACAATTTACCTGTGGCAACTGATCTGTTGCTGCTCAGCCATATTACAATTTGTGTATTATTTACTTTATATCACTTGCTGTATTAACTCCTCTCAATGTTTTTGCTGAGAGCCACTCTCTAGTGACTTTGGCAATTATCAAACTGTTTTAGCTTCACTGATTGACTCAGCAGAACCTTTGGACTGCTCACTGCTGCATACGCACACGTAAATAAACCTACTGCGATTAGGTGGCTTAATTCTTGTTACAACTGATTAAAACTGTATTACATTCATACATCACTAAGTGTAGTCAGCTCTTACTGCTTCTGTAGCCAGCCTAATAGTGTTTGGTGCTTTGAAGCAATATAGCAACTGGAGATGTGGCTCTCTTGCACCATTGCACAGTGGATAAGCAGCACAACATTAAGCACCATCACTACAGTATAGCTACACCAAAGTGGTTAAGAAGCCAGTCTCAAGGCCTCTGGAATAAAAACTAAGGCATCTCATCCACCTGGCCATACCTGTGCATTACAAGTACATACATTAGCAGTGCTCAGGTCCTTTCACAGAAGGATGGGCCTATGACTGCAATCCAACTGACAGGGCTTTGATTAGCAGCCAGAGCATTGGAGAAGCTAGTCAGAGAGGGAGACAACTAAAAGGGTTTGTCTACTTGCCTTTCATCAGGGAGGGAACAGTTACAGGCAACTGAGGAGCACACAGTGTACTGATATTTCTTTGGTACTTCAGGGAAAGGGGCAAGGCTGCAGATGTGAGAGACAACCACTGCAGTCAGTCCATTAAACATCCTCCTTCTACTGCTTATCTGAGCACATGGGGGATGTAGACCCAGTAAACTACCCTGTCTGCCTTAATTATGGCCTCTCTCAACCAACACTTTCCTTTGCCGAGGTGGGAATGAATGGGTTGATTACTGTGGACTGGAGGGACGGCTATTTCCTGCAAAGTACACCTCTGCTCTGGAACAGTCTAATCATCCACACAAAACAAATCTCATCCCTGGCAATATTCAAGATGAACTTGGATCTACATATGGGTAATAGAAAATTTACCCCAGGACTGGCCTCTGTACTATTAACAGAGGCAGCTCCTAAATGTTGTATCCCTATGCTTGGACCCCCCCCCCCAAATTATCTTGGTATGATCCCAGCTGTTCTCACTGGGGTAAAATATAAATATCGATCATAAGATGGTTAGGGCTAATCAAACAGGATATATTAATTCAAGTGCCAAAAGAGAAGCTGGCTAAGTGAAAAATGGACTGCAAGAGTAGCTAACCTAGTACTTACCTATGAAACTAAGGACTTATAATTGGAGGCTGATAATCAGCATACAGTAGTGAAAAAGACAGCAAAAATATAGTTAAATAGTGGTCATTACACATACTTTACTGAACCACAAGGATGCATACCATAATCCCTTAAGGAATACAATGGGTCCAACCACTCCAGAAGATTATTTGGCAACTGGGACTCTATTGTGAGGCAATATCAACACTACCCACATGAGACTGGTCAAGAAGAGGGTGACAGCTGTCTTTTAGGAATCAGGATCTACAGCATTACAAGGACTCTTATTGGCTGTCTTCCAAAACAGACTCTTTATACCAGATGATGGATCATATATTGAACAATGACGTAGGTTCTCCATCCAAGGAGAAATTCAGAAGGATATGTCTGACCTTCCTAAGCAATGTGTCAAAGACATAAAAGATGCTGGTTTTGATGGACATCTTGCCATCAAATTATAGGACAATATAATTCACTTCAATATTTCACCTATTAGCTATATCATTATATGGGATCCAGTATGTGTGTGCTTGGCATGCAATAGCAGACAGGCATGCTGTTTTGCAAATGACACTTTGCACCATTCTTAAGAAGGTTTTTGCATTCTGATCATTGCTGCCCTCATAGGGCTTTTTCTGGCAGAACTTATCTGCTCGGCATTCTTACCTAGCACATTACAACTTAGAACACATTAAGGATGCTCTATTTAATGCCGGGATTCTTAAAAATGCTTTCTAGGCTTGAGTCCATCTTGTAACTAAAAGTTATAGATATTTGTGTAGTATAAAGACATGTTTTAAGTGCAATGAAAGCTCTCCCCCTATTCCTAGATTTAGCACCATTTGTGCATTCAGACTAATGAACAACTGCACAGTTGTATCAGTCTTTGTCAGAAACCACTCACGCCAAAGAAGATTCTTTGTAGCCCTAAATTTGAAATTTTAGAAATCCAGGTTACTAAAAACAAAGTTTTGTAACTTTTCCTACCCAGCTATAGATTACTCTCCATGTGTCCCACAGATAAAGATGGCTGCTGGATGCCATAACCTGTATTCCTATAAACTGAATACATTTATTGAAGATTACTTCAATTACCCTGCAATAAGTTGCTTCATTTACGTAACAAATAGAATGCATGTCCAATGCTTCCTTCACTATGTAAAGACAAGCTACCTAGAATAGATGATAAAATCCCCATTAGGGGACATACTATCTTAGATCATGTTCTTGTTAACATTGGTATCTCTTGTACAGCTTCACAGCTCTCATCCTCCATTTTCCGTTCAGACCATAAACTGTTCTTGTCCACATATAAATCCAGAGGTACCCTACAGACCAAGTATATTAATAGCCAGGGATTTCCCAAAAGCAAGTCTTTTAGCTGCTTAGTGACTTTAACATTTTTTTCTGCATCCATCTTAGAGTGATCTGACAAACAGAGCCATGATCCTTATGTCTGAATTGTACTCTCACCCCAATAGTTGCATAGGGAAAGCAGAATCTACCAATGTTAAATTTAAAAAGAAACCCTTATGGTGGGACACTTGTGTAAGCACACACTACAACAAATGGAAGAAATTGTAACATTCTTATAGCGGTCTCAGTTTCACCATATTAAGAAGACACACAAACCCAAATTTGTTCAGAGTTCATAGAAAATTATAACCCCCATGATGATCCCAAAGGAATAGCAAAGAGTCTGGCTGAGAAATGTAGTACAAATTTCTCCTCTTCCACCATGACAACTGCTCTTCTTGGTCCTTAGCCCCTGACACCCATTCCATTATTACTACGGAACAAGTCCTACCCAATCCAGATATTGATAATTTCATAAAAAATAATTCACATCAGTTTTGCTTTTTTCAAAGTTAGGCCATATCTTCCTGACTTTGTAAATGCCTTTCAAAGAGTAACATGCAGTTGAAGGGTGATATACAGTGCAGATGGCATACATAGATTTGGCAATGATGTTCACTACTATCCCCATGCAGACATTCTGGAGAAACTGGTGAACCTAAACATTAATCCGTATTTAATTAGATAGATAGTAAGTTGGTCATCAGGCAGAACACGCCATTAGGCATGATTAGGTGCCACCTTGGCAAGTAAAAATGTCACAAGTGACTTTCTTCGAAGATTGATGATGAGTCATCTTGTGTTTAGCACTTATTTATCTAATCTATGAGCCAACATCCCAGGTCTCTGATTAAGAAAAGTCACTGTCATCTTTAAACACAGGGGTTGTTATTCAAACTCTCACTTATGTGAATGTACTCTAGCATATACTGGGCAATGCAAACAACTCGTGCAAATAAAATGGCCTCAAACTTAATGCCAAAAAAAAATGACCGTATAGCCCATTTTGGTAAAGAAAATAGTTCCTTCACTGCACTGTATGAATGATTCATGCCTTAAGAATTACATTATGATTGGAGACTTTGTCATCCTTGTGGATGACTCCTTGCCTTATCATTATCATGTGTCTACTGCAGTTAGAAAGTCTTTATATATATATACATATATATACATATATATCTATCTATCTATATATATATATATATATATATATATATATATATATATATACATATATGTCCCATCTAATAACCAAGCGCATTCCACTTTGCTCATCACTTATCGATCCCAACATTGAATATAACCCCCCAAGTCTCAAACAGCATCAGACCAAGAGGCTGTTCCCTCTTCTGCATTCTACTTCTCATGGACTTGTCCATGGTTGTCTATGATAGGCCACTTGGGCCTTTAAAAACCGTAAGGAAACTTACTATAAATATACATGTTTGAATACATCACAGAAGCATAAAGCTATATGGAACACACCCTGCCAAGGATATCAGACATCTGGGTGGTTTGCTAAGGCTTTTGGGTGCCTTTCTTGTGTAACACATGTTGACTAAAGCAGAAGATCATGCTGGTATAAAAAGGATGAATAGGCACCAAAATTAACAACTTTCTTGACCTAAGGAGAGAGACTGAAGCCTGGAGCTCTAGAAAAAAAGGCTAACTAGTTTTGTCATGCCAGAAAAAAAAAAAAAAGCTGAGATGGACCCCAACGCAGCCAGGAGTATATTGAATACAACAGTATATAAAAGAATATAAAAGGTGGATGGAGGGAGGATGATAGTAAAGCAAAACTGATTTACTAGAACACCTACTGTTATGATAAGTTCACTTGCACTGTGTTCTTTTTTGGATAACTGTTGCAGTAGTGTAAAGCTATAATAGGCAAACGCAAAAGCTTATTAAGAAAAGGTGACAGGAAAAAGACCAGAGTCCAGAGACCCTTGGAAAATAAAACTAACATATATCTTATAGAAGGGCTTCCATAAGAAGGACCCTGGACTTGAAGGGTAGTTTCTCTGGTTTCTTGGGACAAGTCCAAGAAAGAGATGTTTCACTAATTGCATTAATTTCTCTCTTTCCTCTAATGTTATAACACCTCAGCAGAGGAATTCCCAGTAAGGAGAATTTTTTTAAGGGGGCGGGGGGTGGTACAATTTGTGCCTTGACATCTTTAAGAAAACTCTGGGACTTGATCCAGCCTTTGCTGTGTATCACAGACTGTGTGACTGCAGCCCTCGAAACAGCACCTATTGCATCATATGCACACTTTATTAAATGCTTAGATATTTGATATGCATAATAGAACTTCTTTGACAGATCAGTTTTAATATCTGTAGGAAGATCATTAGCTATGGATTGTTGCATGCCAGAAAAAAAATAGAAAACAGGTACTTTTCCATATGGGTCAGGCAGATGATTACCTTCAAAGCTATTGTGAAAGAAGCATACACCTTCAGCCCATACCTGTCAAAAGCACTTCTCTCTTTTTCACTGGGAACAGGAATACAAGAAGAAAAGAGGTTAGATCCACTGCCCCTAAACATAGTATTAACAGAAAGATCAGCTATGGGGTGTATAAAAAGAAATTTATGGGAGTCCAGCACCATATAAGTTCTGTCAGATTCTTTGGGTGTTGGGGTTTGCAAATCTGCAAAAACACAAGTCACATTAAAAGTGTTCTCCAAAGCCCCCAGAATGTGGGGGCGGATTAGGGCTTGCGTGAATCCAAATGCAAGAGGCTATAATATTGACTTTGTGCCTCTGAAACTTCCCCTTACAGCCCATTTGGAGAACTTTGTTATTGTATCAGTGATGTCATAAAAAGAAGTTTCATTATTTGGGGCATCTAAGGACAAATTCTCCTCTGATTCAGATACATAGAAGAGTTGGGACGAAAGATGAGAACATAGTTAAGGTCCTTCTCTTCATCGCAGAGTACTTCCTCTTCAGAGGAAGATCTCTTTCTCTTAGACTGGGAAAACATCAGGGTGAAAAACTGAGAAGACTTTAAAGCCCCGAACTGATCCTGGACAAAGCTGTGTTAGTCTTCCTGGGATCCTTTTTTTAACTGGAATGAGTCAAAGCTGAGGAGTAATGTGGAGAGTTTAGTTTTCTTTTTCATTGGGTTCTCTAATTTGATAGTATTGTAAGAATCAGACATCCTGATGTTCATCAATAACCCAGCTACTTCCTGCATACCAACACTTGATGGACACCATCCTCTCCTTCAACCAAAACACAGTGAAATTCTGCCTTTTCAGCTAAGGGTACCTAATGTCTGGTCTGACTGCATGTGCAGATTTCCTGGGCATAAGTGGCTTATTGTTGAGAAGTGAGTCTCTTCAGAAGCTTCTTTTGAAAATGTTCTCTTCTTCTTTCACTGTTATGTATGGAAGAGGATTCAGAAGCCATGGTCACACAGATCAAGATCTTTAGCTGATTCGGGAGTGAAAGATAAGCAGATATTATAGATGACCCGCATCATCACTCTCCCATAGGCAGAAAATACTGCCCATGTGGGCAACCTTATAAGGTATCTTAATTCTACATGCAGATTTCCCTTTCCTGACAGACATAAGTTATTATTGAAAAACACTTTTCAGAAAAAAAAGTAAGGAAGGTTCCTAATGGGGTCCTTATTTGCCCATAAAACTTTAATTGCATGCTGACTGCAATCAAGAAAGTTCTAAACTTTGGCACCCATATAGCCTCTTTATACCTCATGCTTTAGCTGACATACTGTGTGCAAGGACAGACTGGCTGGATGTCCGATATCCTTGCCAGGATATGTCTCGTATAGGTTTATGCTACTACAACAGTGATCTAATGCTGAACAGCAATGGTTCTTCAAAACACATACAGAGAATCTCAATCTCTATCAACAAATTCATGAGATATATCAATGTGATAGGTTCTTATACCAGCCCTGAATATTAAGGAAAGTAGGACCTAGCAAGTCTTAAGCCTAGACAACTGTCTTGACATTCAAAAATTCTCCCTGACCCCCCCTTGAGGCAATAGCTAAATCTTGATGTTGGGTTTTCTAGCTAGGCTGTTAATTGTCTAACAAGTGATTGCCTATTAGCTATCAATGAACCTAAGCATATCTGCTCTTCTCTTAAGCACTGTCATCAGTTTTAAAATTGATGGGGTAATTATTTTTTACTAGTATAATATGCGTATAATGTTAAACTTCAAAATTCTACTCAAGCTGTTCTACTGCTTTAATACATATACACGTACAAATACATTGAGCTTTTATTGTTATGTCAGTACTAATGTTAAAGTAAGAAGATTTTATACAGTTAGCCAATGTTACTGTCATGCAGATAAAAGAATCTGAGTGCCTTTAGTTGTTCTGAAATCTAGTGCTATAGCAAAATGTCGCTTGTCTACCAGAAACATAGCCACTAGTTTCAAGTTGTAAGGTATTCTAATGCTGATTTTGTTGTGTGTTTGTTTTGCTAAGCTTAAATAGTGCTATGGGCCTGCTATCAGAAGAAAGCAGCATTGCTCTTTCAGTAATTGTGTCAGAAATTACAAAATTATCATTCTGTAAGTATGATTCACATTAAGTACTGACTTCTCAGCTCATTAACAGTGCCATCATTTGAGTTTATTTATGCCTCAATAGTCTTTCATTAGAAGTAATTGATCCCATTACTTCTTCAAGAGAAAACACACAATTTACCCATATGCCAGACCCAGCTTCTTACTAGAAAGAGAATTCTTCCTGCTGCCTTACTGACAGCATGACCATACTGCTCATTAATGCATATTCTGAATAGACCAGTCGCACTCCTGGTTCTCTTCAAAGACACAGAGAATGTTCACCACATTAGAAGGCAGTGGCCATTTTGTTTTATCGTGCAATTTTGTGGGAAGTGATAGATGGAGGCTCGGCAAAAAGTTATGATAAAATCTTTTTGGATTAAGGTATGCTTCTGTTGAGATAAGGTGGATGCTTGTTTGCAAAAGTTTGATTTTATAGAAGAAAACGTTTCTAACCAAGGTCAATACTATTTTCAATCGACTAGCAGATCACAAAATATTAGATATACATTCTAATTATGTATTTTTTATTGTTCAACAAACTTACAGAAAGCATAGCTTTATTATTTTTGTGTGATGTCTGCACACAAACTATAATCCATGTTAGTTTGTGCAGTGATCAAGTCAGGCAAGTAAAGGCTAAAACAGTATTTAAAAACAGTTAACATCAATCTAAATCAGTGTGTCATGCAAACCTCTCAGCGGTACAGATTATTGCAGAACGTCCAGATTTTTGCTTTATAGCTTTGGTCTGTTGCTCATAAAATTTGTGGTTTTCTGACAAATCACTGAGGACTGAAGTCTCTAAATAAAGACATAAATGAAGTTTCAGACTTCATATTCTTCAGAAAAATGCATGCTAACACAAATTCTGTTATTCTACTTTCTAGGTTTATAGGAGCAGTATTTAAAATCTGACCCTATTTTTGGACCTTTGTGCCCCCCACTATTTTAGGGTTTGTCCAGATT